>NW_024081678.1:537149-628194 GCF_003009895.1 Hyaena hyaena | reverse complement strand
AAAAACTGAGGACTGATGGATGTGGGGGGGAGGGGGGGATGGGCATGAAGGAGGGCACTTTGGGGATGAGCACTGAGTGTTATGTAGAAACTAATTTGACAATAAACTATTTGTAAAAAAAAATAAAAATAAAAAATAAAACTGGAAGCAACGTAAGGATGTCAACTGTCACCATTTCTGGACCTCCCAGCCAGTGTAGTAATACAAGGAAAATAAATAAAAGGTATCCAAATCAGAAAACATGAACTAAAACTGTCTCTATCCACAGAAGAATGATTTCTACATAGAAAATCAAGAAATCTTAAAGAAAAACTCCCTTAGAAATGTATACATGAGTTTAACAAATAAAATCTTGGAATTACAAGATCAATATACAAATATCGTATTTGTCTACTACCAATGAATAATTGGAATCCAAATGTTAAAAACAGTATCATACATAGCACCAAAAGTTAAATCGGTATTAATCTAACAAAATATGTGTAGGGTCTGTGTGCTGAAAACTACAAAGAACTATAAAATAAATCAATGTTAACCTAAATAACTGGAGGGATAGATTTATTCCTCAATTGGAAAATAATATTGTCAAGATGTCAATTCTTCCTGAACTCATCTAAAGCTTCAACAAAATCCAAATCAGAACTCTGGAGGATTTTTCTGTAAATAACATGCTGATTATAAAACTTAATGGGGCCGCCTGGGTGGCTCAGTCGGTTAAGCGTCTGACTTCAGCTCAGGTCATGATCTCACAGTTCATGGTTTCGACCTCCCCTCATCAGGTTCTGTGCTGACAGTCAGCTCAGAGCCTGGAGGCTGTCTTCAAATTCTGTGACTCCGTCTCTCTCTCTGACCCTCCCCTGCTCACACTGTCTCTATATATCTCTCAAAAATAAATAAAACTTTAAAAATTAAAAAACAAAACTTGTACTGAAAGGCAAAGAAACTAGATTAATCCAAACACTTTAAAAAAAAAATTGGGTTCATACCTTCTGATTTCAGGAATTACAGTAAGGCTACAGTAATCAAGATAGCATTGCATTGGCAGAAGGGTAGGAATATACCTCAGTGGAAATTGATCCACAAAAATATGGTCAACCGATTTTTTTTTTTTTACAAAGGTGCAAAGGCTATTGGATTAAGAAAAGATTATCTTTTTTTAACTAATGATGCTAGAACAATTACATACCTAAATGCAAATAAAATTAATTTTGCCCTTAAAAGTCATAATAGATCTAATGTAAAATATAAAACTAGAACACTTCTAGAAGAAAATATAGGAAGAAAAATCTTTGCGATCTTAGGTTAGGTGTGATCTTAGTTTAGGCAAAGAGTTACTACACCAAAAGTACAATCTACAGAAAATTGATAATTTTTAGTTCATTAAAATTTAAAACTTCTGCTCTGCAAAAGACCCTTAAAATAATGAAAAAAAAACCAAAATAATTTGCAAATTATATCTGACAAATGACTTATATTCAGAATATGCACAGAACTAGCAAAATTCAACCATAAGAAAACAATCCAGCAAAAATGTGGGCAAAAGGTTTAAACAGATATTTTACCAAATTAGAGATATGGATGTCAAATAGCACAGGAAAAGATGCTCAACATAATTAATCATTAGGGAAATGCATATTAAATCCACAGAAATACCACTACATACTTATTTGAGTTTTGTTTTTTTTTTAATGTTTACTTTTGAGACAGTGACAGCGTGAGCAGGGAAAGAGCAGAGAGAGGAGACAGAATCTGAAGCAGGCTCCAGGCTCTGAGCTGTCAGCACAGAGCCCGTCATGGGGCTCCAACTCCCCAACCGCGAGATCATGACTTGAGCGGAAGTTGGCCACTTAACTGACTGGGCCACCCAGGTGCCCCGTAGAGTATGTTTTTTAAAAAATGACAATACCAATGGGGCCCCTGGCTGGCTCAGTCTGTAGAGCATGTAACTCTTGATCTCAGGGTTCTCAGTTTGAGCCCCATGTGTGGTATAGAGCTTACTGAAAATTTTTTTAAAAAATGACAGTACCATGTGATGATAAGGATGTGGCTACAAATGTCTAATGTCAGTTACAGAGGTGCAAAAATGTAGAACTGCTTGTGAAGAGTTTGAAGTTTCTTATAAAGTTAGGACTATTCTTCCCATATAACCCAATAATCTCATTTCTAAATATTTTACTCAAATGAAATGACATGTTTATACAAAAATCTGCATATGAATATTTATATAGTTTAATAAGTGATTGCTAAAAACTGGAAACAATCCTAATACATTTTATTTTTCCTAAGTTTATTTATTTTGAGTAGGGGAGGGTCAGAGAGAGATGGAGAAAGAGAGAATCCCAAGCAGGCACAGAGCCCTATGTGGGGCTCAAACTCATGAATCATGAGATCATGACCTGGAGCTGAAGTTAGACGTTTAACCAACTGACCCAGGCACCCCAACCCTAATATATTTTAATTATTGAGTGGATAAACGGACTAACTCTTCCATACAGTGAAATACTACTCAGCAATAAAAAAGAACAAGCCAGTAATACACACACTTGTGCGAATCTAGACCTTGTGATGACTGAAAGTAATCAGCCTCAAAAGTTTCCATACTGTGATTCCATGAACTCAGAAAGTGCAAAACTATAGAAATGGAAAATAGATCAGTAGTTGATAAGGACTGTGGATGAGAAGAAGGGATGACTACAAAGAAAGAAAGGGCATTTTTTTTTTTTTTGAGGTGACAGAACTTCCTGTATTTTTATTCTGGTGGTGGTTGTCAAAACTCATAGGACTATACACCAAAAAAGTGAATTTTGTTGCATGTAAATTAAATTCTTTTTAAAAAAGAAAGATGGACAGCCCCTGTACATAAGACACATCACACTTGGATTTATTTATTCATTTCACACCTATATTAAAAGCTCCAACAGAGAGGGCCATACTTGATTCTTAGCACTAAGAATTTCTAGCCCAAGGACTTGAACTATCCTTTTCTTCTTAACAGCTCCAAGATCTATGTGAGAAAGTGTGAGCTAACTTCGCAGTTTAAAGAATATGTGAAAAGAGTGGTTCAGCCAGCTCCAGCTGACCACCAGTGCCAGATGTGTGAATGACGCCAACTTGAAGCCTACAGTCCCAGTCAGGCCATCAGCTGGTTACCATTGTGTAAGTGACAGCAAGTGAGGCTAGCAGAAGAACTGCCCAGGTGAATCCAATCCAAATTGCCAGCAGACAGAATCGTGAGCAAATAAATGATTATTGACTTAACTACCACGTTTTAGGGTGGTTTGATACACAGCATTAGATAACTGACACGAAGCAATTATATCATAATCCCCTCCACCCTAAACACTTTTTTTCAGTTTTACAGATGGCACAGGAAATCCTTTGGTCTCTGAAAAAAAAAAAAAGCCATTATATTAATAGTTACTTGTTAGAAATCTCTATAAATGGTGTTTTCCTGCATTAAGCTTGGGTAATAAATTATTCCGACCATATCTATAGTATTTCCTGTGTAGTTATATTTTAAGACAGATGTTCAGAAATTAGTATACAGAGGAGGTCAAAGATGAGAGTAAGAGGGCTGAAGGAACCAATAACTTATACAGGACAGAGAGAGACTGAGGGGGGACATGGCGGCTGCTTTTAAATACTTGATGGGCTTTTTAAAACCCTGAGTTGTTTCAAATCCAGAAACTGGATTAATATGTAAAAGTTAAAGGAAAAAAATCTTTCTGATTCAGTATGAAGGAAGAATTCTCTAATATGAGAGCTGATCAAAAGTAAAGTGAAGTGTGCCACCTCAAAAATCAGTGAGATGACCATTATTAGGAATTTCCAAACAAGCTGAATGGTCACATCTTAGAAATGTTTTCTGTACTGAGTATGCAGGTTATTTCTATACAGTGTGAGACACTCTACCAGATAATTTTCCTAAAGTTTCTTCAGACTCTGAGTTTCTTTAATTATTTGGAATCACAATAATCATAAGGATGTTTTCAACCTTGGACTTTTAAACTTGCTGGTTTTTGAAATTTAATCAGACTTTCCGGATATGCCCTGATGCAGGCAGCCAAACAAAGTTGTTTTTCCTCATAATCTGTAGGAATGGGGACTTCTTTTGATAACTGAATCTAAACTAGCTGGAGATACTTTCTCCTGCCCACAGCTTTTGTCAAATGCCCATGTATACCAGGGATTGTTTCAAAGAACAGAGAGAAAGGTTCACCTTCAGCCTGCCCTACCCTGCAAAAAACTGGACTGCAAACAGGGCCAGGTTCATGGTCATGTGAACTATGCAATTGCATAGGGTCCCATTCTTGGTTTAATGATCTGTTATCACTGCTTTGAAATTCCTAACAGTTTATGAACAAGGGGCCCCACAAACCCTTAGCCAGTCTTGACTACACTTTTTATCTATAGTTCCTCATCACTCACTCTCTCCTTGTTGTCTTAGACTCTGACCTGTCTTTATGGTGGAATAAGCCTCTCTCTCAAGTTCCCTGCTGCCTAATGGCCAATTCCCATAGCCTCTCCTTAATCATCATCTGTTTTAATCTGAATAGAGTATCTGATATTATTGACAGATCATACTTTTAAATTCCCTGTTTTGTTTCCATGACTCTCTGGAAACCAAAGAGCATGGTTTTCTTCTTATCTCTAACTTGTTTGATAAAGCCAAGTAGAATGATGGACGAAATTAGTAGTCATGATACATGCTTTTGGGCTTTTCTTTCTCTAGAATGGGCCGATATTCTATCCACCAGGGTATATTGGTACTCCTTTTATTCCCACAGGATTAGTGACAAAATGACTTCCAAATAGATAAATTTGAGGGCTGAACTACATTCCTACCTGGCTGGTATTACAAACCACATATGATGGGGGCTGGTGGGGGGGGGGTTGTTTTGTTTTGCTTTCCTTAACACAGCAACACAGTGAAGAACATACCAAGGGATTCATCGGTTGAATATATAAATGGTCGTAAATTTCCTCGAGTCTCTTTCATGAAATAATCAATGACGCTGAAAAGGTTTGGGAGCGTTACCTGTATAACAAGAGTTAGAGAAGGCTCAGTGTCATCTGTGTAAAGATAGAGTAAGAGAAAGCTTGTATGAAATTTAATGAAGACTACTGTGAATTTCCTGATCTATAGAAAAACAGATCAATACCTCACTTCAATGAGGTACTGAATGGCCAAGGTTTTACCTAGCCATGCATTTTATTTCTCTTTTATAATATCTAATTCCCTGATGAGAAATTTCCCTTTTCCCATTTGGATACACTTTGATGGACAATAATTTGGTACACTGCTCTTTCGCAGTTACTGCATGAGAATGTGACTCAGTTTAGAACAGAAAATGCACCTTCCTGAAATTTGAACTTGAGTAGAGGAACAAGGAAGGATAGTAGATTCCTAATTGGGTGGTTCTTACTACAGCTGACCCTTGAACAACAGGGGATTAGGGATGCCAACCCCCAAGTACTCAAAAATCCACGTTATAATTTTTATTTCCTCCCAGAATTAAACAGTAATACCCTGTTGACCAGAAGCCTTACTGATAACATAAACAGTTGATTAATACATACTTAGTATGTTATATGTATTATATACTGGATTCCTCCAACAAAATAAGCCAGAGACAAGGAAATGTTACTAAGAAAATCACAACAAAAATACATTTAGAGTACTACTCTTTGTTTACTTAAATAAACAAACAAACAAATAAATCCACATGTAGGTGGATCCAAACCCTTCAAACCCGTGTTGTTCAAGGGTCAACTGTACAAGTAACCACTTCCTAATATCTGAAGGTCTTCCAGCTTTCCAGTCATTTTATGTGCTTCCTATGTCCTTAAATAAATATGTTTTTGCTTAAGTTAGTTATTTGGTTTCCTCTGTTTGAAAAGAAAGAACACTTAAAGCCAGAGAATTTAGCTTTTTAATATCTAACTGGAACAGGACTATTTACTTGACTAAGTAGCTGAAAAGTGTTGCTACCCCCAAGCTAATATTTTTATACAAGTAAAATCTGGTTAAACCTGAATATCCCTGGTAACCTTGTAAAGGAAAAAGAGTTCATAGAAAGACAAGCTGGTTGAGGGGTAGTGTTGTGGAGTGTGGAAGGTGAAAGAACAATCCAGGGGAATATTCAGGCCAATTATGGATAACCGAGCCCCAGTTCTCCAGTCACAGAGGCACATTCTGCTTCCCGATTGCTTCTAGTTGGTTGGTATTTGGGTCATCCTTCAGCAATCTAGTTCTTTGTTTCCTTCATTAGAGTTTTTTTAAAAAGCCCTGGCAGGCATGGACGTGAGAACTGAGAAGTTCTGAGAGGCATTTATGGCAAAGATGTAAGTGGGGTGTATGAATCAGCAGCTTCTTTCCTCTTGACAAAGATCACTACTGCTTTCAAAGAATTATGGTCTAAACATAAATAATTCAACCATACAGGGATGCCTGGGTGGCCTGGTTGCTTAAGCCTCTAACTTCGGCCCAGGTCATGGTCCCATGGCTCCTGCTTTCAAGCCTCATATTAGGTTCTCTGCTGTCAGTGCAGAGCTCACTTTGGATCTTCTGTCCCCCTCTCTCTCTGCCCCTCCCCTGTTTACACGCTCTCTCAAAAATAAATAAACATTAAAAAAAATTCAACCATACTGTCCCTTTCTCTATTTGATCAACACAGTGGGCCTAGAGAGACAGAGGCATTAAGAGCTCAATTTTGGAGAGGTTAAAATAAATATCTTCAAGACTCATCAGTTCCATTTATGTGTTATCACTTTTCTGTCCCAATCTTCCTGCCACTGCAGCCTAGGATCACACAACTGTATTCCCTTTTCTAGCATCCGGGACCATAGCCCGCATTATTATATTCTCTCTCTGTGTCCCTCCCCTGCTCGCACTCTCTCTCTCTTAAAAATAAATAAACATTAAAATTAATTAATTAATTAATTAATTAATTAAATGGTATAGGTAAAATGCTTAGCTCTCTGACTAACACAGTGACTTGTGATTCTGATATTATATCATTAGCCCCATGGTAAGTTGGTTGGGATAACAGAGGGGCTGCTGATCAAGAGGAAACCATTTCTTCATGATTGTGTTGCTATTATGACAGGGCTTCCTGAACTTCTGCTTGATGGGTATAAGAGGACTAGGCACACACAGAATTTCCTGTTAGAAATAAGCACATTGAAATACATATAGTTGGAGGATGTGCAACAGATGTTTAACAAAAAAATATTCTCTGCCTGAAACAACTCTATTGATAAAGAGTGCAGAGAAACAAAAGTAGAAAGAATTCTCAGCAGATTATCTTCTGTGCCATCCACCTGCTCTTATACTTCACTTCTCACCCTGGATATCTGCCATTTTCAGGGCTCCTTAACATGTTCATTATGTTTTTCACCAGCACTATGGTCCTAGCTAAAGGGTCTACTTTTCTACCTTTCTTGAATTCTATAAGATAAGTTTGGAGAAAAGCAGAAGAAAAGTCATCAAAAACAAGGAAATTACTACTTACAGGTTTTTCCAGTTCAATAGTGTAGTTTTTTCCTACACTCATCACTTTGTAGTGCTTGATTCTTGGCATGCTAAAATGGAAAAAAAAAAAAAGCTCAATCTCCATTTTAGTATACCATTGAAGAGAATCAAACTAAAGTGAGTATGAAATATCACCAATACAATAAAACCTATGTATCCATTCCTGTAGTAAGGCCAAAAAAAGTTTTTATTTTGTTATTTACCTGTTCTCTATGTCTCTTTGGGGGGGGGGGGAGGAGTTATACACTAGGGCTACAGGAAACCTGATATATAGAAAAATTGAGTGGGTGAATGAATAACTGAAAAAAAAAGAATCAACAACTGAAAATCATTCAGGCTGAAATCATTTCTTAATGCTAGTAATTTGCAAAGCAGGCAACATTACAGGATCTTATGTAGGCACATACAAATCAACCATATATTCTCTATAATAAAAAGGAAGTAGACAAAATTGCTGAAAGCAAATGACATTCTACTCTACCTTATCATTCTCCGCTCTGAAATCCCTGAATGACTGTTCTTCCTGCTAGCTCCATATGCCACTCTTGACATCCACTAACTTCAGGGCTGACTTAGAGGCAGGGAAAATGCTCAGTGTTAGGCACTATGTGAATGTAGGAGACAATGTAAGTACAGCAGAGGAATCGTAATGTCTTCTCTTCGGTGGTCACATACCACTCTAAATTATTCCCATCCCAAACACATGGTATTTTACTGGCTAGAATTGCTTAAGAAGAAGCAGAGAGGAGCGCCTGGGTGGCTCAGTCGGTAAGTGTCCAACTTCAGCTCGGGTCGTGATCTCGTGGTCCATGTGGTTCAAGCCCCGCATCGGCCTCTGTGCTGACAGCTCAGAGCCTGGAGCCTGCTTCAGATTCTGTGTCTCTCTCTCTCTCTGCCCCTCCCCTGCTCGTGCTCTGTCTCTCTCTGTCTCTCAAAAACAAATAAATGTTAAAAAAATTTTTTTAAAAAAGAACAATAAGCACAGAATAGAAATCCACCTTCATCTTCCAGCATTAGGCACACAATAAATATTTATGAAACTGAATTTTTAAAATATTACAAGCTCATCTTAAAGTGCTATTTGCTAGAATTAATTTGTACTGAGAGAAGTTAGTAGGTTTGCCTTGAATTCCCTTGATTCATATGACAACAGTGTCACAACCAAGACTTTTTCTAATGTTGAAAATTAAAAGCATTTATTACACTGCCATTTGCTTGAAAGAGAAACCTATTCAACATCATATAGGAGCAGTCTAAATCTGTCTATCAGGTTACGTTTGTCAGCAGGGCCTCCCTCCTCCTTTCTTCTTCTTTTAAAAAATTTTTTGTTTATTTATTTTGAGAGAAAGCATAAGCAGGGTAGAGGCAGAGACAGGGTGAGAGAGAGAATCCCAAGTAGGCTCCATGCTGTCAGCACAGAGCCTCATGTGGGGCTTGAACTCACAAACCATGAAATCACGACCCGAGTGGAAATCAAGAGTCAGATACCCAACTGACTGAGCCACCCAGGCGCCCCTCCCCGCTTTTTCCTAATCACCCCACTCTCCATCTCCAGGTCACATGTCTCTAGGATTGAAGTACATTTCTTTTCAAGAGACTCCTCATCTACTGCTATATCCAAATATTCTCTCAATTGAATATCACATTGGAAAACAGCTAATACTTTTATTCCAGTAGCTTATTCTAGAGCTTTACTTTTAAACCATTGTATAAAACCTAAAAAATCCTCTCCCCTCTGAAAAAAATTTTAAAATAAAAGGTGTTCCTGGGGGCCCTGGGTGGCTCAGTTGGTTGAGCATCTGACTTCGGCTCAGGTCATGATCTCATGGTTTGTGGGTTTGAGCCCCACATCAGGCTCTGTGCTGACAACTCGGAGCCTGAAGCCTGCTTCAGATTCTGTGTCTCCCTCTCTCTTTGCCTCTCCCCAACTCATGCTCTGTCTCTCTCTGTTTCAAAAATAAATAAAAATGTTAAAAAAAAAATTTAAGTGTTCTTTATTACTGAACTTTCAGGAATCAGTAACAGACTGGTGAAGGAAACATTTTTGGACAAGGTCTTACAAGTGCCTTCTTTCAGGGTGGTTGACTCTAGCTTTATGTTTGTCCCTCCATGAAGAGGCCTTTATGATCGTATTATTACTTTTGAAAAGTCTCACCCATTCCAGTTAGAATTCCTATATTCCTAAAAATAAGTGATTTTTATTCCTTGGAAGACTGATAGAAAGCTTGAAGGGCATGATCTTTATATAACCAGAAAGTTTTAGGTTCACATTCTGATTCTATCGTGTAAGTGCTCAGCCTTCATTTCTTCATCTATAAAATGGAGACAGGAATGCTATTCCTCACAGGGCTCTTGTGAGTTAGTGTCTGAGAAGTCCTTAGTACAATGTCTGGCACATTTAGATACATAGTAAATCATGACTATTTTTGCTACTTTTTAAATTTATCATTTTACCTTAGATGTTTCTGCAAGTTTCAACGGCTTCATTTGTAAAACATGGGGAAAAAAACTAACTCAGTGTTTACTGTGCCTGAAAGAAATGCTTGTCAAGCACCCAACACGGCACCCACAGACTGTACAGTGTAAGTGGTGACAACAACTACTGTTGTTAATAATGGCTATTATATCATCATCATCATCATCATTCATGACAAAGCTTTGGCAGGAAAGGCAGCAAAGATCAACAGGGTCTCTTGGAACTTTTGACTAAAAGGACTAAGTTCTGAAGCAGAAAGGTAGAAAAAAAGTTCCACTGAAGTCACTTAGGGTTTGAATCTCCTTTTAGACTTTTGTTTTTCTTTCATGTTTTATTTTGTTTCTCAAAAAAAAATCAAGAGAGGAAAAAACAAGATTGACAAAATGTGCTATATTGAGGTTTCCTGATGATGACCTCAAAAAAGAAGGAACCTGTCTTTTAACAAGTTTGTGGCCTTAAATGTGGTATAAGTATTTGTTTTTAGCTTCTGACCCCAGTTTTTGCAGAAGAACTAATTTGGGGTCAATATTTTCTGTTTCCTTGGCTAATGGCTCCCCAAAGTGTATATACTACTAGCTTGCCGTTTAGTCATAACAATGTTAAGAAAACAAAGCCAAGCCACTAAGTTTGTTGTAAGAACAGCTCTGTCTTATGAATTCACACACCACTGGGCTGGGTAAAGGTGGATGGTATTTTGTATCAAGAGAGGAGTTGACTACCTGATACTTTGACACTGAATGACCTTTACTTCTGAGAACTACAGTCTTCCCTCCCACAACTGGTTTGTTACCAGATGGACATAATTTTACTTTCAAGTACTGCTTTGTAAACTAGCCTGTCCTTTTCAGCTAGTATTTGCCAGACGTCCTTACTTAAACTTGCATACCTGCACATTTCTCCTATGACCTATAAAACCATGAATTGGTATTCATGTGCTTTCTAATCATTTAAATTTTTGCATTAAGCTTTACATTAAATCTTTACATTAAGCTCTGCAGTCTCATAAGCTAACTAACATTCTACTACTCTGTACAAGTGTTAAACAGAAGATAGCAATCAGGCACTCTAAAGGCCCTATTTTAAGGCATTAGACAATGCACAGAACAATCCCTAACATCATAGATATATCTGCTTCATATGAAAAATTGATGCAACAACAGTTCAAATTTTTCTTATCCATTTCTAACCATAAACTATTCCCCTGAGCCTAAGTGAACATATAGTGATTCTAGTGTTAGAATGCTCTACTTTGACCATTCCCCCCTCACTCTGCTTTAAAAATATGAACTTTTGGGGGGAGGATGAAATGTTACATTTTTAGGACCATCAGCTGTACAAAGGCATGAATTTCTACATGAATTCAAACTGGAAGTAAGTTTACTAAAATTAGAATTATGGAAGTTTGATATGAACACCTTTGCCAGGCACTTAGAAGTTTAAATATAGCTTAAATAGAAACAAATATAAGTAAAAAAAACCTGGCGTTAAATTCATATCCTAAGAATAGAAACTCTTTGCATTTGATCACAAACCACACCTACAGCAGAAAACACTATTATTTCTTGGGAGGCCTGGGTGGCTCAGTGAGTTGAGTGTCCAAGTCTTGATTTCAGCTAGGTCACGATCTCACAGTTTGTGGAGTTGAGCCCTGTGGTGGGCTCTCTGCCCTGACCTCAAAGCCTGGTTGGGATTCTCCCTCTTCTCTCTCTCTCTCTCCCCCTCCCCTGCTTGTGCTCTCTCTGTCTCTCTTAAAATAAGTAAATAAAATTTAGGGGTGACTGGGTAGCCTGAATCTTGATTTCAGCTCAGGTCATGATCCGATTGTTCGTGGGTTCAAGCCCTGTGTCAGGCTCTGCACTGATAGCTCAGAGCCTGTTTGGGATTCTCTCTCCCTTTCTTTCTACCCCTCCTCCACTCATTCTCTCTCTCTAAACAAACAAACGAACAAATACATAAAAAGTTTTAAAAAGCTTTACAAAAGCAGACACATAGACTAATGGAGTAGAATAGAGAACCCAGAATTGGACCCACAAGTGTATGGACAACTGATCTTCGACAAAGCAGTAAAGAGCATCCAACGGAAAAAAGTCTCTTTAACAAAAGGTGCTGGGAGACCTGGACGGCAACATCCAGGAGAATTAATCTGGACCACTTTCTTACACCATACACAAAAATAAACTCAAAATGGATGAAAGACTAAATGTGAGACAGGAAGCCATCAAAATCCTAGAAGAAAAAAACAGGCAACAACTTCTTAAACCTTGGCCACAGCAACTTCTTACTTGAATGTCTCCAGAGGTAAGGGAAATGAAAGCAAAAATGAACTATTGAACCTCATCAAGATAAAAACCTTCTGCACAGCAAAGGAAACAATCAACAAAACTAAAAGGCAACCGATGGAATGGGAATAGATATTTGCAAATGACATATTGAATAAAGGGTTAGTATCCAAAAAAGTTCTATAAAGAACTTATCAAAAACTCAACATCCAAAAAACAAATAATCCAATGAAGAAATGGGCAGAAGACATAAATAGACACTTTTCCAAAGAAGACCTCCAAATGGCTAACAGACACATGAAAAGATGCTCAACATCGCTCATCATCAGGGAAATACAAATCAGAACTACACTGAGATACCACCTCATCCTGGTCAGAGTGGCTAAATTTAACAGCTCAGGAAACAAGAGATGTGGGTGACGATGTGGAGAAAGGGGGACCCTCTTGCATTGTTGGTGGAAATGCAAACTGGTTCAGCCACTCTGGAAAACAGTATGGAGGTTCCTCAAAAAAATTAAAGATTGAATTACCCTACCACCCAGCAATAGCACTACTAGGAATTTATCCAAAGGATACAGGAGTGCTGATTCATAGGGGCACATGTACCCCAATGTTTAAAACAGCACTTTCAACAATAGCCAGATTATGTAAAGAGCCCAAATGTCCATTGATAGATGAATGGATAAAGAAGATGTTGTACATACATACATACATACATACATACATACATACAATGGATTACTACTCGGCAATGAAAAAGAATGAAATCTTGCCATTTGCAACAGTGTGGATGGAACTGGAGGGTGTTATGCTAAATGAAATAAGCTAGTCATAGAAAGACAGATATCAAGTTTTCAGTCATATGGGGAAGTTGAGAAACTTAACAGAAGACTGTGAGGGAAGGTAAAGAAAAAAAATATATGTAGTTACAAACAGAGAGGGAGGCAAACTATATGAGACTTTTAAATACAGAGAATAAACTGAGGGTGGAAGGGAGTTTGTGGGGGGAAGCAGGGAGAGCCAGGGAAATGTGTGAGGGGCACTGAAGAGGGCACTAGCTGAGATGAGCACTGGGTGTTTTATGTAAGCGATGAATCATGGGAATCTACTCCTGAAGCCAAGAGCACACTGTATATACTGCATTTTAGCTAATTTGACAGATTAAAAAATAGACAGACAGTTAAAACAAAAAATTTAAAAACCTTTAAAAAATAAACTTTAAAAGAAAAAAAAAGAAAGCACTGTTGTTTCTGATAGCTCACTTGTATGGAAAATGCAATGCAAAAGTTGGGCTAGTCTAGACCACCTGAAAGAGATCAGGCTGCTATTGTGCAGGAAACATACAGTCTTTAGAGTCATCAGGTCTCCGGACATTGTTCATTTCATACAGAATAATAACGCAGGGTTCACATGCTGGTGGAGCAAACATCCAATCCAACTAAGAATAATATGAAGGAAGAAAAGCTAATTTCTTACCTAATTTAGCTTTCAAGCAGTTAGATTAAATTTCTTTTTTAAAAAATCTGAGAAATTGATTTTAATTCAGTTTTATATGCTCTTAATTTTTAAAGTGAAAGTAAACAGTTAAAGGCATTCTGTATTCAATTGCCTGAACCCTGAAAAAGGACAAGCTCCTTGACTAGGACTTACTCAACAGAAACATTCACTTTTCTCCCAGGGGTGTTTCTAAGTCTCCCTATATTTAATGGCAGTCACAATTTTTATTTCTTCCAGATTTGTTTCAAAAAAGCCAACTGAATTATAAATCAAATAAATTAAAATGGAGTAATCTATGATATTCGACCATATTAGTCGAAAATGCATCAACCCCAAATGTCAGGCTTTATACTAAAAAATAATGAAAGCACAAGAGCGTTAAGTTGACATAGATATTCATTGTGGAAGATGACACACACACAGAGTCTCTTCACACACAGAACCAGAATCTGATCTGCCATCTAACATTCTTGCCATCTATTCAGTGCACACGGCTGGTGTATGAAGACAAGTCTCTGTTTATATGGAGTAATTGGCAAGTGATGAAGTTTATTGGGCCATGACACACTGTAATTATTTTCTTTTTACTGCCTTTATTCACTGTCAGTGTCTTCATATTTAATACATTTAGAATTATTAATATTTAGAGTGGGCTGGTGGATGTCACAGCGAAAACAATGAATGGAATATTATTCACAGAAAGAACAGTAAATTCAAGAATCAAAGTTCTGTTTATATTTTTATATGAAAGATAATGACTTATTGAGCATTTTCATTTAGGATAAAAGCCTGTATTTAATTACACTGTCATTTGTTAAAGTGTTAACTAACCTAGAGTACTTATTGAAATGTGAGATTTCACCGACCCTGAGAGCTGGAGTGGACCTTACAAGATCCAACCACATTAGCTACATGGAAAAATCAACTTCTGCATGTGTTATGGACTTCATGAAAGGTAAACCATTTTTGCCAGAAGGAAATTATTCACCTCACCAAAAGATTCCCAAGTGGGGCTTTTTATAGATGTCAGATTATGTCACTTCTTCATTCATCACAGTCCAGCGGCCTCTCATATCATTCAGAGAATATAGGTTTAGAGTGATCAGTCCCTACCCTCACTTTGGGAATCTCATCTACCTCCGTTTCCTTGTTGGCAGAAGCCTCTTTTTGTTTTTGAACAAACCCAGCCTTCTGCCTCTGGGCATATGTACTTGCTACCTGGAACGTTCTTGTCCCAGATCTGGGCAAGGTTTGTTCCCTTACTCTCTTCAGGTCCCTGCTTAATTAAATGTTAGTTAATAAAGTAGGCCTTCTCTAGTCACTCTGTATTAAAACAACAATAGCAATCAGAAAATGTTTCTCTATATATCATCTCTGACAGTTCCTCTCTCCCTCATCTTTTATTTTACTTCTACAGACCTTATTACCATATATGACATTTTAGTTATTGATTTAGAGTCCATGTTTCCTTACAAGAATGTAAACTCCTTAAACCAGGGATGATGTTTTGTTCACTACTCCTTCCTCAGTACCTAACATATTACTTGGCCACCTAGTAGTTGTTCAATAAATATTTGTTGAAATGAATGAACAACAGAACTATACTCAAGATCAAAGTAATTTGTCCAGGGGCGTCTGGGTGGCTCAGTCAGTTAAGCATCCGGCTTCAGCTCAGGTCATGATCTCACAGTTCATGGGTTCAAGCTCCATGTCAGGCTCTGTGCTGACAGCTAGCTCAGAGCCCGGAACCTGCTTCAGATTCTATGTCTCCCTCTCTCTCTGACCCTCCCCTGCTCACGCTGTGTTTCTCTCTCAGAAATAAATAAAACATTAAAAAAAAAAAAAAAACCAAAGTAATTTGTCCATTCTTCTTCTTCCCTACAGTAAATAGTAGCCTTGGCTCAGTCTTTAGTATTCTTTCTATAATATTCTCTCCCTATTCTTATGTTTATATTTTTAGCCCCAGCAAAACACACAGGAGCTGCTGTTCTTGCATGACTTTGCTTTGAACATTTCCATACTTTTTAAAATTAAACATACTCTATCTCCTGCCGGATAGTGATGGAATAGTTTTTGCTGTCACTACCGGGCCTCAGGATCATATTTCCCAAAGAAGGGTTCTTCTCAAGCATCTCAGTTGCTTCTTTCCGGGACACCGTATAAAAACATCTACAAAGGTAAGATAAAAAACAGTATTTTTGTTTTTAACTGATGAAGATCATTACTTGAAAAAGGTGCTACCAAAATAACTGTAAGAGCTGAAGTTATTACTTTTTCTTAACTTATTATTCTTAGCTTTATTACTACAATTATAATGATATAATTATAATTACTGTTATTACAAACCTGGGCCACTATTAAGTACACTTATGCTTAATTAAGGCCTTTCTTCCCTTATCCTTCCAAGCCTCTTTCTTTAACCAAAGAGGATCTGAAAAGTTATCTACTGGTTAGTATGTAATCCCTGTTACCATTTGAAAATATAAGAAAGTATTAATATTAGATATAAGTATAAGTATAAGTATAATATATTATACTTATATCTAATATTAGATATAAGGTAAGTAATAAATATAAGATAAGAAAGTATTAATAGTATATCCCCAGTTCATAATCTCAGTTCATAATAAGCTCTTGGATAAAAAATATTGATTGGTGGTTTCTCTTCAGGGATACAAAACATTTCTATAGATGCTTCTCTTGTATGGTCTCTGTTTTAAATAACTGATATTTAAGGGTATATCTGAAATCACTCCTTTTAGTGTACTATGGCTTTCCAATGGCATTGGCGCTATTTTAATGCATAAAAATTTTAAGAAAGCACTTCTCATTTTTATAATAAATATTGCAGCCAATGAAAAGTCTGGGCTCTTTCAACAGAGAAAAATATGACAGGGTATGCAATTCTCCAAAATGTTAACAGTGAATATCTCTGCATGGTGGGACAAAGAATGATTTTAATGCTCTTTTTATCTATTTGTAATACATACATATTGCTTGTTTTACTGAGGAAAAAAATAAAAGAGGCAATCTGTGTGACTTTTAACCTATCAGCCCATCAAATGTCACTGGTTTCAGCCAAGAGTGATGATAGGCAGGTTTCAGCAATTAGAGTACAGCTAGACTACATGCAGCAGAAACTGATATCACAGGTGGTACCAGCACAAGATTCCCTGACAGGAAGACCACGATGCCAGGAGGCAGGGGCCCCAATCTTAGCCACACTTTTCAGCAATATGAGTGAAAAATAAGGATGGTGCTGGATTCAGCCTGTCTGAGCTTCTTCGTTCCCCCAAGAACACCTTCTGCACTGTTTGTTCACAACAGTGTTCACAACTTTGAGGCTTTCCTCAAAGTACAAGCTCAGTCACTGCTCACTGATTAGACAACTGAATACAACATTCAGATACTTAAAACTCTTTGGTCTAATTTTCTGATAGAAAATCAGTAAACCATGGAGCTGCATGGTGAAAAAAAATATCTTTTCCTTCCTTCTGCATAGCAGTCTTTATTCAGGTTTGAGCTTTGGAAAGAATATCTATTTGGTCTAAAGGTGTGGGTGGAAGGGTATTTCCTGTGTGGTAAAACCTGCATTTTGAATTTTGTTGATCATGACATAGAAGAGGAAATGTGGCATCTACTCTGAGATCTAAGGTTCATCCACAAGACGGTTTACTGTCCCTTGGTTTAATGAGATCAATGGCTCACTCTCCTTGATAATTAGAAATTAATATTAACAATCTAATAAAGTGTGGTACACTTACACTGGCATAGGGTTCAGTACATCCACATAATCTTCAATAGGTTCCTGCTCCTTTTCTATAGCTGAACTCGGTATCCGCTCTGTCTCAATCCTCCTTTTTTTCTCTCTCTCTAGGACTTCATGCAGTCGAATTACTTGCCCAGGAAGGAGTGACACGTGTAGGGGAACTGACAGCTGAAGCCAATTAAGGCAGTAGGCAAACAAGAAAGACAGCAGAGTAACTAAGTGATTTCAGCAAAGAGAAGACCTGTGTGGTCCTAAGGAGCTTCAGTTATCTGACACGGATGGATAGGATCGTAAATATAGGATCTTGCTGTCTTAAAACTGCCTTCAAGGTGCACCTGGGTGGCTCACTCAGTTAGGCGTTCAACTTCAGCTTAGGTCATGATCTTGCAGTTTGTGAGTTCAAGCCCCACGTCAGATTCTGTGTTGACAGCTCAGAGCCCGGAGCCTGCTTCGGATTCTGTCACCTTCTCTCTCTGTCCCTCCCCCGTTCGTGCTCTGTCTCTTAAAAATAAGTAGACATTAAAAATATTTTTATAAAAACTGCTTTCAGGGGCGCCTGGGTGGCTCAGTCCGTTAAGCATCCGGCTTCAGCTCAGGTCATAATCTCGCGGTTCGTGGGTTCGAGCCCTGCATCCAGCTCTGTGCTGACAGCTAGCTCAGAGCCTGGAGCCTGCTTCTGATTCTGTGTCTCCCTCTCTCTCTCTCTGACCCTCCTCTGCTCATGCTGTCTCTCTCTCAGAAATAAATGAAACATTTTAAAAAATTTAAAAAAAAAACTGCCTTCAACCAAACAGCTTTAACTTGCACAATGCACCCGATCTTCCTAGAACTGTTCCTTCTGGCCAGGCATACAGCAAAGTCTACCCACCTTGCACTACAAGCTAATTCTAGTAATGCCATACTTCTCATTTTTCATTCTGAGCTCACTAGTTCTCACTGCCAGTTAAGTCCCAGAGTACCAGTGAGGCGCTCCGCTCCCCGACAGCTAACCTGGAATTAGCTGTGGCAACACCGGGTTGAGATGGACTATTCATTAGATGACCAAGCATCTGTAGCCAGAGGTCTAGATTTTGGTCTATCTGTGTGTGTATTTCAAATCTTCATTCACACATTCGGATAATGATACTGCTCTCCTTAGTTTCTTTTAACCTTCTCTGGATATGTATTTTGGATTTAGTAACCTATACCCTCCTGATAGTCATACCCATGATTTACATCACCTTATTTACCTGTTCTTATTGATTCCTATTGTTTATATCTTATATATGTGCATGTGTGTGTGTGTGTGTGTGTGTGTGTGAAATTTGAAATGAAAACAGAATAAGGGTTCACAAAAAAACATTTAGAGACTGCTTTCTGGATAACTAAGCTAAGCTAACTAATAATCAGTACAGTTATTTCCTTATATACCAATCCAGAAAATAAAATAATAGGATGAGGAGAAACTAATGAGAAAGCTGCTTGCCTATTATGTCCCAAGCACTGTGCTATTGCAAATACTCCCAGCAATACAATAAGATAGGTATGTTATCCCTCCTCTACAAATAGGGGAAAACAAAGGTTCAGAAAGATTAATAATTAGTTCAGGGTCACATAGCTAGAAAATTGTGACTCAAACTCCAGTTTATTTAATTCAAAGGCAAAGTTTCTTTTTTCTTTTCTTTTCTTTCCTTTTTTTTCCTGCTCTTTCAACTGAAGTCTATGTTTCTCAAACTTGTGGTAAAGCTCTCCTTACAACAGCATGTTGTGTATGTACACAGAATGTCCAGGGAACTTAGTCAAAAACATGTATAACAGCACAAAATTTAAGACAACTGTTCTCTTGGGAATTCACATGAATTTTATTTTGCATTCTGTAACATAATTATGTACATTTTAATTAAAATAATGTTTTTTATCCTTAAGGAAAAAAACCTAAAAACACTATTTTTTGTTGTTGAAACAAAACCCTTGGGGTAGATGCATCCCAAGGCTTTCCAGTGGTTTTTGTGTTCTCCTTGGTATCTACTCACATACGCTTGCAATACTTGTATCCCAACGTAGAAGTGTTGTGCCATACAAAGATACTTTTCCACAACATTGATGCCCTTTCCCATTGAGTTTCCTCCTCCACACAAGTCAAAATGTCTTCGACATCTTTAACTCACCCACTTTTCTAGCCTCCTAAGACTTCCCTACATGGTAGTTGAACCTCCAACTTTCACCTGTTATTGGCTGATATAAAAAGACAGCATCAGGGCACCGGGGTGGCTCAGTCGGTTAAGCATCTGACCCCTGATTTTGGCTCAGGTCATGATCTCATGGTTCATGAGATTGAGCCCCATTTGGTGCACTGCAGTTACAGCACAGAGCCTGCTTGGAATTCCCCCCCCCCCCCGTGCCCCTCCCCTGCTCGCACTGTCTCTCAAAATAAATAAACTTTAAAAACCCAGCATCCATCATTTCAGTAAAGTGCAGTACGTATTTCATGAGACTGCAAAGCCTTTACTTAGGAACTCGCTTTGGAGAGAGTCTGTACTTAACTGACTTCTTCTCTCAAAGTATCAGAGAACATGGTGCTCCTTTGGGGGCTGGCTCTTAAAGTACTTAATGTTTATAAGACAGTTGCTGCATGCAGTAGCTTCATTTAAAATAATGGTAGATATCCTACTGCAACTGTTAAGAATAGCAGTAGATCTTAGTATTTGTCTCTGAGAAGTTGCCACGGAGTTGAACAGGTAAGCATCCTTCTGTCTTACTAACTAAACAAATGTTTAAAGATGAATATTCATTTTGATGATCTTTTTGTTATATTGTTTATGTTATTCATAAAATCCATCTCAGCATTTTATAAATATGTATTAAATGAATAAGAAAAGGAATTGGAAAGTATTTTAGAAGATGCTATATAAACTGTAAATATCAGCATATACAAAGGACCACTGTGTCAAAAGATAAGACCAAACAATAGATCTCCATGACCACCTGTTACTCACTAGCTAGCACATAGCTTTGTTTATTTTCTTCATAACAATTATCACAATTTTAAATTACCTTCCTTATTGCCTTTCTTCCTTTCCATCCACCTGATACAAATACAAATTTCATGAGTAAGTGTATGGGTACATATCTGTCCCTTTCTTTTTTTTTTTTAATTTTTTTAACATTTATTCATTTTTGAGAGAGAGAGTCCAAGTGGGGAAGGGACAGAGAGAGAGAGGGAGACACAGAATCTGAAGCAGGTTCCTGGCTCTGAGCTGTCAGCACAGAGCCGAACTTGGGGCTCGAACCCACGAACCGTGAGATCATGACCTGAGCCAAAGTCTGGCGCCCAACCAACTGAGCCACCCAGGCACCCCATATATCTGTCCCTTTCAATCCTTGTGTCTTCACTTTACCTTTTCACTCTGTATGGTTCATAGTCAGTGTCCAGTAAATATATGTTGAATTAATGAATCAATCAAAAGTAATGTCCTTCCTACCTCTGTTACTGTAAGAATGAAGCCTCTCCACTCTTCCCCACTTTCTGTGTTTTCTGTCTAAAGATGAAAACAGATAAAGAAGAAAAGACGTAAGTGTGAGTGAGCATTAATACCTTTATTAACTTCAAGCAATTTTAGAATTTCATATGATTGTTTCATAAGACTCCAAGTCTGTAAGCCTTCAAAACCCAGCAAGGTTGACAAAATGCATATATTTCTATTGAAGCACACTGTTTTAAAAAGTCAGTTGTAATTTTTTAAAGCACTTTACATTATTTGAAAGGAAGAAACAATTCATTTCCCTTTTTGCTTAAAACAATATGTATGTGTTATGAAATTTCAAAGCTATTTTCTTTTGTCAGAAGTATATAGTTTCAATTGATCTGCTTACCAAACAGGTAAAAGTATACAAATTTACTTAACTTAAAAAAAAAAGTAAACATTATTTACTTATTTCTGCAATAGGTGAGTTAATGGTTGATCCACTCCATTGATTTAACACTTCTAGCTTACATTTGCAACCAGGTAAGACCAGTGTTGTTAGTGCTTAAAAATTTCCAGTTCTTAGCTCTAAATCCTACTCTATAGCCAATATTTATTAAGTATTTATAAGGGGCAGCTACTGTTCTAAGTACTTCACACGTTAAATGATTTCATCTTCATGGCAATTCTGCAAAAGTTACTTTTTAAATATTTTATTTTATAGATTTGCTCATTTAACATATTTTTTGAGTATCTTAAGTGCTAGGCACTATTCTAGGTACTGGTTAATATCAGAAAGCAAAATACAAATCCTTGTTCTGGTGGGATTTTGGATTTAGTATGGAGTAATATAAGTCTAATAGTGAGTAAATATTATAGTGTCAGAAGGAAATAAATGGGAGAATAAAATGTAGAGCATTTTACAAGACATTGAGAATGTCAGCAGGAGCTAGGGGAGAGGAAAAGGGCTGCAATTTTAATAAAATGGTCTAGGTAGGTGGCAGTAAGAGGGATACATCTGAGTAAAGGCTTACTTTTGGATGGAGAAACCAAGGCACAAAGGGGTTAAGTAACTTGCCTACAATTACACAGCCAATGAATAAAACAGCCACAATTCAACCCAAATGAATTGGAGGCTTTGACTCCAATCTTGTGTTCTTTAACTACATATCAGAATCACCTGGGAAGTTAGCTTAAAACGAAGAATCTGGAGCCCAGGGTTAGGGGTAGGGCCTAGAATTCCTAAGTACAAGAGATTCCTACTATAGTATTCCCCCTTATATATGGGGATACATTTCAAGACCCCCAGTGGATGCCTGATATCAAAGATAGTACTGAACCATACATATACTATGTTTTTCCTATACATACATGCCTGTGATAACATTTAAATTATGTATGTGACACAGAGATTAACAAGAAGGGAATAAGAATTACACAATATTCTGCAATAAAAGTTATCTAATGTGGTCTTTCAAAATATCTTATTGTGCTGTACTCACTCTTCTGCCCTCGATGATATGAGATGATAAAATGCCTACGTGATGAGAGGAAGGGAGGGGAATGACATAGGCCTTGTGGTGGAGTGTTAGGCCACTACTGATCTTTTGATAAGGTCAGAAGGAGGATCATCTGCTTCCAGGCTGAAGTTGACCACAGGTAACTGTAACCACTTTAAGGGCCGTGAGGAGGTGGGGGGTGAGGGGGAACTAACTACTACAGTGCTTGCAAGGCCAACTCCAACAACTTCTTATTCAATTGCAAGGTGTTCTCTTTACATTTAACACTATAATTGTTGGCTGACTTTAATTGGCTCACTTTGAATGTCAATTCAAGAAAACCTTTTTTTTTTTTACCGTACAAGTGCTACTGTATAGTGATGAATTTAACAACAGATCTCTGCTCGTGTGGGGCTTAGAGTTTTATGACATTAATACCATCTTTTACAAACTATGTATTATCGAATACACTGTTCTTTTTTGAATTTTTCGAATTGTAACAGTAATGTTCTTTATAGTTTTTTGTTGTCCTTTTCTAAACCAGAATCCAATTCCGGATCTCACACTGCATTTAGTTGTCATATGCCAAAGTTTCCATAATTGGAAACATGTATCTGGTCTTCCTTTGGCTTTTCTCACAGTGGTATTTTTGAAGACTATAGGCCAAATGCCTTGCAAAATATCTCTCGATTTGTGAAATACGGGTTTGTCTAATTCAGTGGTTCCAAACGTGTATCATGTTGGACTTGTCTCAGATTCATCTGGGAACTTGGTGAATATCAACTCAAGAACAACTTTTTAAAAACACCAGGTGGGACCTCTGACTTTGTCAGAGGACAGAAGTGTATGGTTTCAACGTGCTTGTGTACTAAACAAGTAGATGTGCCCTTTCAAATCCCTATTTAGAAAACTGCCGTTTTTGGCAAGAGGCAAGAAACATGAACAAAGAATGAGACTTGGCAGGTCCCCTGACAACTCCTTGTTACCTCAGCTCACTGGGTTGTGAAGAGGCGAATGCTATTTCTAACAACAACTTGTTTCCAACTAATTGCGTCTCCTCACTCACCTTCAGTTGCACTTCCTCTTTTGGTAAAACAAGGGTGAATTTTGCACAATTCTTTTCAGTTGAATTCTGGTCAGTAAGGCATGTGAGGTCTATTAGGTCTAACTTGTCAACATACTGCAAAGATAAAGGAAATCTCATTAAATTGTCTCATGTAACAATACATAAGTTAACATACATTAGTTAACATATACTCGGGTAACATACATTAGTTCTGGCACGGTGAAATATAAATAATCTCTTCCTTTCAACTGATTTGGACCTTGCATAAAATCCTGGTTTTCAACTGGCAATTGTAATCCTTCCAAACCCAGAGGGCATTTGGAGATGTATTATGTGGTGGTGTGCTGGACTTGGCTCACACAGGTTTACAAAAGGTGATTTTTTACAAGCTGGTCACTAAACACAGCTGTTATTAAAAGTAAATTGTATGAATTTATATTATATAATATAATATAATTATATATTATATTATTATTTTTATATATATTTTATATTATTTTATATAATATATATTATTTTTATGTATATTTTATATTATATAAAATAAATATTTTATTATATTAAAAACAAAGATAACTAAAATTCAGAACTCAGCATTTTCTACTTATATTACTACATAGTATTTACTGTGTCTTGAGATTATTTACATCCTCATTTCTGTTTGATAGAAATACTATCTAATGGTGTATTACTGTACCTTTCTTTTCAGTTCAGTAGAGTCACATTGATAGGTTGAAATCAGCTATGGTGGGAGTATTTATACCGTGGAAATTGGCAAACCTTATAAATTAGGGCTAGATTTATTGTGCCAGCAATTATTTTTTTCTGCAAAAGCTAGATAGTAAATGTCTCAGGCTTTGTGAACCACACAGAGTCTCTGTTGCAAATTCTTATTGTCGTTGTTTTAATACAACACTTTAAAAGTGTAAAAAATATTCTTAACTCCTAGACTTTACAAAAAAAGGCCACTGGCTAGATCCGGGTCAAGGGCCACTATTTGCTGGACTCTGGTCTGGACATAAGAAAATGGAGGATAAAATATTAATAATGCCAATAAAACTTCGAAGTTTCTTGTGTCTGAAACTTTTTCATTGTGAACAGAACAAAAAAATTGACAAAATATTGTTCCATGATTCAGAAACTATCATGTTATTTAGCAAAGAACTTGCCCATGTCATTACCAAAAGAGACAAAGTTGTAACATGCATAATTATTGCTTTGTTTTCCTCTTATCATTAACATAAGCAAAAATGTCAGCCAACATTCACATCAATTGTCATATTTAATGACAATAAATTTATTAGGGAAATAGCAAATTGGAAAACAACTCCATTTGTCAAATTATGATTGAATTGCAATCATAGTAGCCTGTGGCTCCAACTTCAGAAAAATCAATAAAATTATCTATGAGAATCAATCACTTATAGGGAAATTATAATAAAATACAATAGTATATTTTATTTTTTCAACTGTGTACTACACCTTCTTTATATGAGTAATGTTTATAATAAATTTGTATGAATATATTCATACACATGATTTTTCCAAGAATGCTGTTACTCAACATTTATCACATCATTGGTTATGAGGATCCTATTAAGAAATTCCTATCTTGGGGCACCTGGGTGGCTCAGTCGGTTAAGTGGCCTACTTTGGCTCAGGTCATGATCTCGAGTGAGTTTGGTCCCCTCGTCGGGCTCTGTGCTGACAGCTCAGAGCCTGGAGCCTACTTCAGATTCTCTCTCTCTCTCTCTCTCTCTCTCTCTTTCTCTCTCTCTCTCTTTCTCTCTCTCTCTGCCTCACCCCCCCACTCACACTCTGTCTCTCTCTCAAAAATAAATAAACATTTAAAAAATTCCTATCTCAACCCAGTAAAATTATATTTCTTCTGAATAACTGGTATATATGGGTTGTTCTGTATGCAACTGGCCAGACCTGCTTTGTAGTATTGGAAAGATCAGATCTACCTCCAGTAAGTATAGTGGAGTTTTTAATGGTATATTTTTTTTTCTGAATTAGCTTTATTCTTGACTTTTCTTTATTTTCCTCTGTTTTGCACAATAGAACTTGTTTTACTATGTTCTTGCATGTGTCCTTCTTTTATTTTTCTGAATAAAGTAAGGCAGAAAAATAAGTATGTAAATTTTTTTTCCAGAACTATTCCTGTAATGATGAAGTTGTGGGTAAGTTCGGGTTGACCTATTTATTTCCAATGGACAAAGAGCAATTAAAAATTGATGGAAAGGTATAAGGGAAGCAGGGCAGAATTAAAAATTACACACGAGGGGCGCCGGGGTGGTTTAGTTGGTTAAGCGTCCGACTTTTGCTTAGGTCATGATCTCGCGGTTCGTGGATTCGAGCCCCGCGTCGGGCTCTGTGCCAACTGCCAGCCCAGAGCCTGGAGCCTGTTTCAGTCTGTGACTCCCTCTCTCTCTGACCCTCCCCTGCTCATGCTGTCTCTCTCTCTCTCTCTCTCCTAGAAATAAAGAAAACATTTAAAAAAAAATTACACACAAATCTTTTTCTGATGGGTTGTCTAGTTAGATTTAAGCTAAGTGAAGTTTGCTGAGACAAAGGAGGAAGCAACAGAGGAGGAAGTTGCTAAATTAGATAGAGTGCCATAAACGAATCTATTGATTAAAACAAAGAGTTTTTTAATTGCAGTGTTGAAAAGAGCCTTAAAGTACATCTATCTAATCCAGCTGCCATCTGATGCTTCAGTCTCCCTCACAGCATCCCTCCCTGTAGTCATCCTGTCTATGTTGGAATACCTCAAACAGCATGGAACTCATGCTTCTATGCCACTCTGCCTGATAGCACGCTTTTCCTTGTATTAAGGTACAGTCATTCCTCCAGGTAATTTCCAACCAATGGTCCTCGTCCCCTTTCTCTGCAATAACATGAAATGAATTCATTGACTTTTTCACATGACCTCCTGACAGCCTTTCAAATATGTCAAGGCAGCTTTAAGCTGAATTATCTACACTTCCCACCTGTTCTATCTCTGTGCTTTTTCCTGAGACTATCAACCCCAACCCAAATTTCCTAAAGTCTGCACCCTCTTTTAACAAAATGCGTAGACATACAATTCTGCAGTATTTCATTGTAACAGTCTATTCATGGCGTAATGGTTAAGAATGCTGGCTCAGGAGCAAGACCTGGACAGTTCTCCTTTCATTAACTGTCTGATCTTGAACAATTTCTGAATCTCTAAACTTGACTACTCTCATCTATAATTGCTAATTAAAATAGTATACCCACTCAGCAGAGTTGTTATCAGAATTAGATGACATAATGTATGTAAAATGCTTGAATGCTTGTTATATGGCAGCTACTCTATTAAGTCCTTACATTCATTATCTCGTTTAATCGTTTTGATAACGTCACGTGATGGGTGACTCTTTTTATCCTAATTTCAGGGAACACAGTGCTGTGCACAGGAGAGAGACCTGTGGGGACAACATCAAGGGCCCCCTTACCTTGTGACTTCCCATTGGGTTGGACCCTGGTTAACACTGGCAGGAGATCAGAAGCCCAAGGAGAATAAGGTATTTATTATCCTATGCAATTACTTCCTCAGTCAAAGATCTTATTCCTCTCAATGAAGTCATCTTCATACACTTCTGCTCACTGTTTGTTTTTTGTTTTTTTTAATCCTGGGCATGATGGTAGGTAACTGTTCCTAGCCTCAGAGTTCTGTTCTATCCTTTGTAGTTTTCCTATAACCTGTCCACTGTTTTGAATATAGCATCTTCATTAAACTCTCTTCAAAAATGCCCAATCTGAGGGGCTCCTGGCTGGCTTAGTCAGTAGGGCATGAACTCCTGATCTCGGTAGGGGAGTATGTAAATTCAAGCCCACGATGGGTGTAGAGATTACTTAAAAATAAAATCTTTAAAAAAATGCCCAATTTGAGATGTCATCTGTTTCCTACCAATTCCCATCGGATACACTGACAGAGAGGTTAGATGACCCAAGAACCTCTTATGCCCAAGAACCCACAGTTCACAGTGGCAGAGACAGTATAAAAACCCTGAAGACCAGGCTACAGTCACTAAGCTGTACCCACTAGGCTGTACTTGCCTCATGCCATGTAGTAAGAGAGCAATAACTCTTCACTCATCCAATATGTGTACTATATACTAGGTTTAGACCAGGGTCTTTCATAGTTTTACTGATATCAATTGAAAGTTGGAAGGCACAACAGAGGGATTAGTTTTATTAAAATTTATTATGGCATTTGAAAACACCTTATATGAATCTTAATCTATCCAGAACACCGGTGAAAGTCATCATTTTAAGTTTGTTTTTGTTTGATTTTGCATGTTCTCATTTGTTTTCAGTTTTTTATTTAAATTCTCATTAGTTAACACATAGTATAATATTGGTTTCCGGAATAGAATTGAATGATTCATCACCTGCATGTAACACCCAGTGCTCAACACATTTTTTAAAAATGACTTCTGGTTAATTTGCCACTAATAGCACTAAAATACCTGCAGATGAAATATATCACAAAGGCTCTTTTTTCAGTTTTTTTCTTTAGATCTGGACGTGTAATAATGATATTCTAAGAACTATGGGCTACTGATCCATGGTACAAAATGCTTGTATTTAAACAAGCTACAGATCATAAAATCTCCTACAGGCATAGTATTCCATAGGAGGCAAGCATTTGACACTAAAATGCTACATTTTATTTGTGGAAAAAATGAAATACACAGTTTTTTATCTTTGTGGAAAAATTGAAATATAAATCAATTACTTGAAACTAATACTAATAAATACGTCTCAGAATCTATTGTTATTCTCATGCTTAAGCTCTTAGAAGTCAGGGTTATGTTTTCATCTTTCTTGGAAAATTAAATTGTGACATATTTTATGTTATGAAGATTATCTAGATTCTCTCAGATAATAACTGCATGATACAGCAAGATAAAAAACTGGGGAAATTAAGGCTATCCTTTGGCATTATACAAGTTGTAGCCAGTTATCTGGCTGAAATTTTAACTTTTCAACTAAGTTTCTACTATTGGGATCAGAAAGAAAAAAATGCAAAACTAAAGCATGAGTTTATGCCTTCTTCTGAGGTGCCCTGAAAACTTTACCATGGATCTTATATCCAATAGTGCCCAGAGATATCGATGTTCTTATTTGAATTGGTTTTACTAAAATATCTTTACTTTTGAGAGACAGAAAACACCAAATGAATACAACTATGTAATATCTCTATATTGGGAAAAATTGAACCAGTCAAACATGTTTAACTACTTACTGTTGGACTTTTTTTGTCAGAATAAAAAAAAAGTGTAGTTCCTCTCAACTCTGTCCAATAATGTTTATACTCCTGTGAGAAAGAAATTAAAAGCATTATTTCATTGGTATGTATTCAACTATTTTCTTATTAACTCTTTTCTTTGTAACTTCATTAATTGCTGTGTGATATAAGCTTCTTCTTGACCCTGAGATGAGTCACCTAACTTCTGGCTTAATTTTACATATAACTCCTTGTTTGTTTGTTTGTTTGTTTGTTTTGAGAGAGAGAGAGAGCTTAGAGGGGCAGAGAGAGAGGGAGAGAAAGAAAACTCCAAGCAGGCTCTGCACTGTCAACACAGAGCCCAACACAGGATTCAGACTCACAAACCATGAGATTGTGACCTGAGCAGAAACCAAGAGTCGGATGCTTAACTGACTGTGCCACCCAGGCTCCCCTTTACATCTAACTCTTGATTAAATCCTTCACAAATTTATTTTAGCATAAGGTGTGAGATAAGGATGGAATTTGATTTGTGTTTAAATAGATCATTTTTCAAAACTTTCCCCACTGATTTAAGACATTTGACTTTTTATGTAGCTATCAGTGGAAGATTGCACCTGTAAGAGAGGCCATTTAGGGGTCAAGATAGGACAAGCATTAAATAGCTAGATTCCAGGACAATTGAAAGGATTGAGTAAATTGACACACGTAAAGCACTTAGCAGAATACATGGCTTATAGTGTGGGTCCTATAAATAGTGTATGTTTATATAAATAAAGGCAATGTGAATAGTTCATAATCATAAAATAATTGAACATCAAAGCTCACCTTTGAAGTCCAAATTCCATTCATGTGGTAAACATGTCATAATTGCTACATTGACATTATTATGGGTTTTATAAAAATATAACATTTTAGGTTTAAAAAATTTAAATAACCTAGTCTCATTTCACTCAAGTGAAAGTTTATTTAAATAAGGGGAATTTACATTCTGTGAAGACTGACTGCATTACAAAAGAATGACAAAGGAGTTTTGAGAATAAAATCCTTCCAAGTGTAAACACTTACCTTCATACCCAGCTTTTTCCAAAAGTATGTTTTTAAAAATTCCAGTTTCATAGACATGTTGATTATTCCTTTTAATAAACTCAATGTTTATGACATGCTGGATTATCTTGATTTATATTGAGGATTAAAGTAAGAGAATTACATGATTTTTTTCTTATGCTTATAAACGGAAAGACACTTTTATATAACATGGTATTTTGTGTCTCTAACACTAACATACCATTTATCCTTTCTTAGACCAGCAAACTGTTTCTCACCTCTTCAGAATTGAGGTACTTCTTTTCTCAAAAATGGGAACTCTATAATCCATCTTGTTTTTGTCTTGGCTCCCAGGAAGCTCAAGATTAAATTCATTTTGAATTACAACAATCATCTTTTTCATGTTCTTAGTAGAACTATTTTCCCCCTTTTTCTTCATGTTCAACTCAGCCCCTTTCTATTCTCTCTCTGCTGAGCATATCAGGAGAGAATAGGTGTTTTTCTCTGGTCATGCCATGTGGCAAAGGGCCTCCAGGAGGGGTAGGCTTGTGGCTCTTAAACTGAGTCAGTGAGTGACTCAAGGTAGCTCAAGCTTACCTAAATCTGGAGTAAAGCATTGTTTTGGCCATAAATCTAAGCCACACAGCAACAGATAAAAGTACCTAATTGATCTTTGTGGGATTTTTTTGTCTTAATTTTTAATTGTTTTCAAAATTGGGAGACAGAAAAAATCCCAAGAAACGCATATAAAAATGTATAGAGCAGGGAAAATTTTAATGGGGCTTCTTTTTAGCAGGATGAAAATGTTCTAGAACTAGATAGTGGCGATGTTGTACAACTTTCTGAATATATTAAAAGCACTGAATTATAACGATGATGATGATGACGATGCTAACGACTTTGTTGCTCCTGTGTTAGAGTGTACTGCTAGGAGACCAAGGGCAGAGGTAGAAACCAGCCTCCTGCTCTTGCTTTATAGAGTTGCTTAAGATTGAATGGAATAATACTGTGTGCAAAGCACACAGGACCTGGGACATAGCAAGTGGACCATAAATGTTAGCCACTTAAAACAAAACAAAACAAAACAAAAGCATTACCTCATCACTCATATTATTAACAGGTACTTTGTATTTTTCATTATCCATATGGTACTTTTTGAGGATGGTGATTTGCATGTGTGTGTGACAGCGGTGGCATCCAAAAATCTTCAAGATAGATCTCCTTCAATGGGATTATGTATGAGAAGGGGAGGATATTTTGTGAACCAGAATAATGAAATCCATTGCCACTCACATATACTATGAAAGGGTGCCTTCATATTGTCTTCAATAGAGAAATAGAAAACTGCATTGAGAAACTTGGCCTGAGAAGTTGCCAATATATACTGTCTCCATAATCAGGCAGAAGTTCTGTCAAAACTATGAGAGTGTCTAGTCACTCTGTTGAAAAGTACTTGGATTTTCTCAAGTTTGACTTCTGGTTAATAATAAAACAATTCAGTTGGGGGGGGGCTTTTTAAAAAATCATCTATCTTTTTAAGGCTTTCACATACTGTTCTAATGGTAAGCCTCTGCCATTAAGGGATCAAGTCAAAGCTACACTATAATTTGGAACTAGGATGGGGGTGAGGGAGAGTGGGAAGGAGATCAGAATGCAGGCAAATTAGTTGGAGAATGTGATGATGAGGTGTGTGGTTTTACTGTAGTATGGCATCTAAGATCAAGTTCAAACTGGAGATTCTATGATTCTTGGAGGAAAAGAAAGCAAGAGGAAACACTGAAGTCAAAGTGTACCACTCTCTTCATCTTCTTCATTAGTCTTATGAGGATTAACCTGCCCTTTGATAGGAAAACTAAAATCACTGATAGCCAAAGCTTATTGTGTTTCTTATGTAGGTTACATGCAGACATCGATCTGTGCTTCTAAGAAAAATTAGAGGTGGTTCAGTCATGAGAGAATGATATAAGCTGAGTAGAATTAATCAGGGGAAAATAAAGAGTTTTACTGATAAACAAACCATACAGATTCATGGAAAGGATTAAGGAGGGCTAATTAAGTGGTGGGAGAAGCAAGAAGAAAGGCAGTGAGTTGAGAGTAAAGGTAGCCCAGAGGAAAGGTAAGATTACATGGGGCGCCTGGGTGGCTCAGTCGGTTAAGCATCTGACTTCGGCTCAGGTCATGATCTCACGGTTCGTGGGTTCGAGCCCTGCATCTGGCTCTATGCTGACAGCCAGCTCAGAGCCTGTTTCAGATTCTATATCTCCCTCTCTCTTTCTGATCCTCCCCTGCTCATGCTGTCTCTCTCTCTCTCAGAAAAACCAAAAAAAAAAAAAAAAAAAGAAAAAGATTACAGATAGCAGTAGGTCCTGTGAACTCCAACCACAGCCACAAACCTAACAGATCAAGCTTATATTCAGTATGCACAGACCAGTGGGTCACAGTCTAGATTAAATTTCTGATAAGCTCTTATAAATATACCAGTATAATTCTAAATAAATTAGTTGCAATGAGAGGACTAGTCAGAGAAATGTTATTTTGACACTGTTATGATGACCACATTCTTATGTTCAAGTGAATAAGAAGACATATTATACATATTGTTTTTAATTTTAGCATATCACAAATTGAAGAAACTGAAATGTTGCCCAAGCTCTATCTTCTTTTCTTTCATTAAAAAGTTTTTAATGCTTATTTATTTTTGAGAGAGAGAGAGAGACAGAGACAGAACACAAGCAGGGAGGGGGCAGAGAAGGAGACACAGAATCTGAGGCAGGCTCCAGACTCTGGGCTGTTAGCACAGAGCCTGATGCAGGGCTAGAACTCGGGAACCACGAGATCATGACCTGAGCCAAAGCTGGATGCTTAACTGAGCCACCCAGGTGCCCCTCTGTCTTATTTTCAAACAGTTCCAGAAAAATGAAAATTTTCCCCATTTGCAAAAAAACTGTGTTTTCATTGGCATCGTGTTATGGCATTTAATAGCACTTATTATCAAATAAATCTTCCTGATCAATCCAAAACACTTATGCTGTGGTTTAAGTCTTTCCACATTATCTTTTCCATGAAGATTACATATTTTTAATGGGCTCTTGATCTGGGATCCATGGACTTTCTAAAATTGCATTTAAAATGGTATATGTTCAGATCTTTTCCTAGGGGCACAATTCCTTAAATTCCTAAAAGTGCTCCTGACACAAAAATAGCTGGGAAGTGCCTCTAAATGTGTGATCTCCTTACAGATCGGGTTACTCCTCAGTTATATATTCTCTAGCTTAAATGTTCTTAATTCCTTCAACAAAGACCCCACTTAATGTTCTGCAGAGTATCCCAACTTCCTCTAGCCCATTTTCCTTTAAAAATAACCTTCTATATACCCCTGGCTCACCTTCACTTTTAAAGGATCCCTGGTACTTCGCTCCTGCTTGTCTAGAACTCCCACTACTTTCCTTCGATTTTTTACAGATTCTATTTTCACTGGTGCTCTAGCCCTGTGGCTCTCCTTTGAGCCATATTACCAGTTGACCCTCCAACAACATAGGGGGTTAGGGCTCTGACCCTCCTGTGCAGTCAAAAATTCACGTATTACTTTTGACTCCAGAAAAATTGAACTACTAATAGCCCACTGCTGACCAGAAGCCTTGCCAGTAACACAAACAGTCGATTAACACATATTTTGTAAGCTATCTGTATTACATACTGTATCCTTACAATAAAGTAAGCTAGAGCAAGAATGTTATTTGGAAAATCTTTTGGAAAAAAGATACATATACAGCACTGTACTGTATTTATCAAAAAATCAGAGTGTAAGTGGACCCGCACTGTTCAAACCCATGTAGTTTAAGGGTCAACTGTACCTATGGATTCAAAACTGAGTTTAGTATGTTAATAAGAATATAATAAATAATGAAATGAAAAGGAGAATGAGTCTAACCTTTAATGTAAGCCAGGTATTTTATATGTTATCTTTCATCCTTGAAACCACCCTATAAGTAGACATTATTGTCGTCCTCTTCCTCTCTTCTTGACATACAAGTGAAAGGTATGTTGCTATGAATTCGAGTGGAAACACAAGTTAATTTCATCAGAAATATTTGTACTATAGTTTATTCTTTTCATTTCAAAGTATGCTTTCTAGGAAAAGGTAGAGTAACAGTCAGGTAAGAGAGTCATCACTTCTTACCACAGACTAAGCTCTTAAAGTTCGAGTCTTTGTGTTAGATTTATATTCTCTGGAACTCAGTAGGATGCTTGGTGCATCGGGGACACACAATAAATGTTGCTTGAATGAATAAATTAGTTGAGCACCGGTTGTATTCAAGGCACTGTATGTGGCAAGTCATAGTTTTTCCATTTTACAGTTTGAGAAAATTAAATCTCCAGGAGACAGAGTAACCTTCACAAGATCACAAGCAATTTAAGTGGAAAAACCAATAGGTAAAGACATGTTTTGCTGACTCTCTAAAAATCCAATGGAATGCCTTCTTTAAATATTAAAAAAATGATCAGAAACAGTTATAAATACTTTGATAAACATTTAATGAATAACCAAATTTAAATTACAAATTAGAAATTTCTTTTTCCCAACTCCTCTTTCCTGGAAAAGTAATCATGTGGCTAACCTGTAGCGACAAGATAGAATTCTCTTTAAAAGCATATGGGGGGGGGGGCGCCTGGGTAGCTCAGGCAGTTAAGTGGTCGACTCTTGAGTTTAGCTCAGGTCACGAGCTCACAGTTGGTGGAATAGAGCCCACATTGGGCTCTGAGAGTGTGGAGTGTCCTTGGAATTCTCTCTCTTTCTCTCTCTTTGTTCCTCCCTCGCACATGCTCTTGCGGGCTCTCTCTCAAAAATAAACTTAAAAAAGCAAAACTGAAAAAATGAAAAAAATAAAAGCATGTAGGAAGAACCAAAAAATATTCTAACATAACTGACAAATTTACTACTACATGTTTAACACCTGAAACAGAATATAAACTACCACATCTTTACAAAAACCTTGAATGTGCTATTGTAGATATTTTCACAATTTTCTGTTAATAAGTCTTGAGAAAATATATCTTATTATCATTATTAAACATTTTTATGACATTTCTTGAAACACTTAAATTTTTCATACTTTGTTAGTTTTAAAATTTCATAAAATTTGACCTAACTCAATGATTTCTTTTTTCATTAGTAACTGGCACTTTCATGTTTATTTCTCTCATTAACTTCAAATTATCCATAACTGGTATTTTAAAAGCACTGATTTTAACTTACTTAATTTTAAGTTTTCATTTTTACATTTTAAAAATATGAACTGCTTATGAATTTTGTTAGAATGAATGTATTTATATAGCTTAGTGTACATATTACATACACTGCAACTTATGTATTGTAGTTTTAAGTCACTATCTTAATGTTTTTAGAATATACAACTATATTTAATGTTAAACAGTATCAATTTGGCATTTTCATAATTTTTTTACAAAAGTTTACCACTAAAAAGAATTTTACAATTATTTGTAAACTTCAAACAACTGAGAGTAAGAGCAAAAGGTTTAATTTCAATCATAATATTTTGTATTAAGTGGTACAAGTCATTGTGGAAGCATATTAGTAAATAGAAAAAAATCATAAACATTTTATCTTCTAAGCTGGTATCTTCTGTGACGTTTAAATAAATTCTTTGGAAATGTAGCTTACTGAATTTTTATTTACATTAGTGACTTAACATTAGAATGTTATGTTATTATATATAATACATACATGTATACATGAATGTGTTTCAGCCACACATTGTCTTTATATTTATGCAAAATTGGCATCATATTTCTGAGCTCGGGGAAGAGGGTTTAATCACAACAGAAACAGGGCAGTACTTTCTACATCATATCACCATTAAGTAAATTTTATATTAAGGAAAAGCTTCTAGTTGCAATGTTATCATTTATGAACTTACCTGGTGTTCTGACCGCTTGACTAACAAAAAACCTTCAAAGTACAAAGGTAGAGCGGTAATCTTTAACCTTTCCTGGAAGATCCTGCGAGGAGCTGGTTTCGGGGGCTTCTTATCCATCATACCCTCTTGGTGTATGGTTTGATTTCAACTATATCCAGTCTCAAACAAAATGAGATCTCCTTTGTGTGAGAGGAAAAAGCAACTGTTCAAAGAGGAAGTCCCAACTCGATATTTAACCACCAACAGTACACACACACACACACACACACGCATATGCGCACACACACACACACACACGCACACATTTTTTTCCTTTACTTTTTGTGAGGTGAGAAAGAACAGGTGTAGACCAACTTTGAAAGGGCAATCTCTGTAACTTTAGAATTACTTAGAATTACAGTAGCAAAATAAACAGAAGATTAATATCACCAGGGGATGAAAAGAACTCATGTGGAGGTTATGGACTTCAGAAGAGTCATCAGGGTCACATTTGTTTTCTTCCACCTTTTTTTGTTTATTGCTCTTCATTTTTATCCCCATAAGACATGGCTTGAATTAACTCAGCTCCATTAAAAATTATTTTGTAGGATAATTTTATTAGTACTATTTCTGTTATAAATCTTTTAAGACTGAACTTTGTTTACATTTTTTTAAAGAGTGGAGTTCCCTATCCCATGCCTATTTTGATGGTCCACTAAATATAAACCACATGGGAACATGGGATTTTTTACTTTTTTGTCAATAAGAATTTTGAGTTCAAGGGTTACCAGTTGGCAAAATATATCTGGCAAGAAAGCTGTAATATTTTAAACTTTTATTTGGTTCTTTTATGCTTTCTGAGCTGTGGATCACTGATGCTATGATGCATAGATGGGGTCTCTATGGTTACCTAGTAAGATTTAGAAAGCTACACTGGGCCCAAATGCATCCAGTAGTTGCATGTGGGAAACGTCCTTTAGAGACTGGATTTGGCCCAGCACCATGCAAGGAATGATGGGGAAAAGACTGGAAGGAATTATGGTACATTTTGCAGGGATCCTGAGAAGTTTCACCATTTCTTATTTCATCCTCTGTATTTCAGAATTACTATAGATTTAGTATAGCCCAGGCCTGAGCACTCTCCCCAGTTATATCAGCCAATTCTTAGAAATCAAAATAAAGTAGGAAACTCCAGTCTGATTCTCCTTTCCTAAAGGAGACTTCACATGGTTTTTGCCACCAGTATGGGTTCCATTGGATCTGCAGCTGTAGATATGTGCAGCCAAATTGTCTACAAAGTGAGGTATAGCAATATAGACTAATTATCAGTAAAACAGAGGAAAGTGTTTAATGAATCATCCAAAATATAAACAGTTTGAAAAAATTGGGAGTTGGAGATTCAAAATTAGTCCCTTGTTTATATACATCTTTTTAAGTTTATTTTTTTATTTTGAGAGAGAGAGAGAGGATGAACGGGAAAGGAGTAGAGAGAGAGGGAGAGAGAGAATCCCAAGCAGGTTCTGTGCTATAAGAGCAGAGCACCAAGTGGGACTCGATCTCACAAACCGTGAGATCATGAGCTGAGCCAAAGTCAAGAGTCAGACGCTTAACCGACTGAGCTGCCCGGGTGCCCTTCCTCTGCATTTATAATAAGTCAAGACCTCCTTCCTATTATTACTCAAAACTTCCAATGATAAAATACAAGTCCTGCTTTTTTTTTTTTTTGAGATAAAACCATACTGCTTTTTAGTTTCAATATAATAGTAAAATGAATTGAATGACAAAGGAAAAACTTCTGATTTGATAAATGATCTAATCCATCTTCTTGGCAGATGGTAGCTGGTGTAACATGGGGAGGAAATGAAAGGAGAGATGAGAACAGAGAATGAAAATAAGGGGAGGGAAATAGGATGCTGTAAACCAGCAGTGGTTGGAATATGAGAAAAATAGTCACTGGCATTGTCCCTAGAAAGTTTCATGGGAGAAAAGAATGCTACTAGAAAAATGTAAACATAGGAGTATTTCTGAGAAATAATCATCTAGTTAATTATGTCTTTCTTACCTACCTTATGAAAAAAATAAGCGAAATTAGAGAAAAAACAGTTTATCAGCCTCTGGAAGTTGCTTTGGTTTGCTGATTTGCAAGTCACATTGTTAATATACCAATGTTCAAATTAGATTTCCCTAAAAAAAAAACAACTATGAGATGCAAAAATCCTGAAATGTTATTAGATCTGTATACAGTTTCCAACCGCATCATTACAATGGAAATCCTCTGATAGATATCTCAAATTTTAGGTGGTGAATAATGAATTTGTAGGTAAGAAATCATAGTAGAAAAGTGTTTGGGTATAGACAGAATATCCAATTTTGCTACTAACCAGCTCTGAGCCTTGAGCAAACCGTCGAACTTATCTAGGATCACAACTTCCTCCCTGGTCTCAAGAGCTTGATAGGTTTCTCAGTAGCCTCCTACTTTTCACACTTTTTCTTCTCTGATTCATTTAAAATGCAGTCCATTCAAGTCACTCCCCTGCTTAAAACACTTTGATAGATTCCCATTGCTTTTGAGCACGCTTTTATTTTTTTCAGTCAACCTAAATATTGAGCAGCAATAATGTGCTCAAGCATAGAATACCAGATCCTTCATAATAGAGCTCCTATAAATTGAACCTCCTTAAAAGAATACTCTCTCCTCTAGTAACTTTGGTTAATCCCAATAGGCTCAATAGCTTATGGTCTTTCACATCTCCTCATACCTTTCTTTTTTTTTTTTTGGAATTTTTTTTTAATGTTTTATTTATTTCTAGGAGAGAGAGAGAGACAGCATGAGCAGGGGGGTGGTCAGAGAGAGAGAGGGAGTCACAGACTGAAACAGGCTCCAGGTTCTGAGCTGGCAGTCAGCACAGAGCCCGACGCGGGGCTCGAACCCACGAACTGCGAGATCATGACCTAAGCGAAAGTCAGACGCTCAACCGACTAAGCCACCCAGGCGCCCCTCCTCATACCTTTCAAACCACTATATATCTTGTTTGGGTGCCCTTCATTCTTCTTAAAATGATAAGTTCCTGCTCACCCTTCAAGACCTCAGTTGAATATATGCTTGTCTGTGAAGATTTCCTGATTTCCTGAAGCCTTCTCCATCTCCAAGGAGAAAGTTTATTGCTTTCATCCTGCAATCCACAGCATCTTACAGATTTTTTATTACAGTATTTGTTCTACTGTATTTTAGTCGTTGGTATACATTCTGTATCAACAGGAAACTAAATTTTTCAAATACAGGGATTGTGTTGAGGTTGATAGGAAGTAGATTACAGTAACCATTGATTAAATGACTAGCTTCCAGCTGGAAAATACAGTTCTAATTTGGGAGCTCCTAGCCTCCGCTGTGACGGAAGCTTCTTTTTTTCTGATATGTGTGACCATTGGTTGACATAGGGTTCTTTTGTTGCCGTGTAGATAAATCACGTTACTGTCAAACTGCGGGACATTCACTAAGTATAATTAACATAGCCATCATCAGCTCTGTGAACAGAAGTTTGTTATACATTAGACACATGGCTAAAAATTCAACAACTCTGAAAGAAGTAAAAGATTAACTCATATAAAACCAAAATCCCAGTGCTCTTTTCAGTCATCCATATTATAATGCAATTCAAATGAATATACATTTTTATAACAATTAAGATTCTCTAAAGTACTTTACTATCCACTTATTAGAAATGATTCGATCAATGCCGAGAACAAACTGAGGGCAGATGGGGTGGGAGGAGTGGAAGGGGGGTGATGGGCATGGAGGAGGGCACTTGTGGGGATGAGCACTGGGTGTTATATGGAAACCAACTTGACAACAGACTATTTAAAAAAAAATGATTTAATCAATCACTCTGTATTGGAGCCTCCAGCCTTTCTCCTGTACTTCCCAATTTCTGATCTTCATTTCACTTAATGTTTATTGATGGTTTATTGCCATTTCCATCACAATTAATTGTAGTGAATTTTGAAGATGTTTGAATACATTTATATTAACAATCCATAACTGAAGAATACAGCTTTAATTTCAATGACTATGTGGATTAATTTGGGGCATGGTGAGTCACAGTTATTAAAAAAAAATTTCTACTAGGTGTTCTAGGGCAGAAAAAAAAAGGCAAGCTATCACTGTCGTAGAAGGGATATTAGTAGCTCTGTCAGAGTGGTTTAATTTGCTGACACAATTTTTAGTATAAAGAGTTGCATCTAGGATGAGTTTTTCTGGTTATATGTTCTCACTATTTTTGTAGTGTAGGGTATTCTTTATATTACTGAGAAATGTTTCTTGGATGCCACATAGATACAGGACACATACTGGTTTCTAAGTGAGACAAATCATTGCATAATAGCAGCTTTAATAGAAACTGAAAATTCCAGATAGGGTGATAGTTTGCAAGGTAGAGCATAATGGATTTAGTTTTAACTACGTCAAGCTCAATGTAAAGAAAGGTTAGGTCTACATTTTTTCTTCCTCTCTGCTTCATTTAAAATCCACTAGCGCTGCTTTGTGGGATAAGGTAAGTTAGTGCTCAGTATCCATTCCAGCCCCTTCCAGTGTGCCATTATTATTATTATTATTATTATTTACTGTTTATTTTTGAGAGAAAAAGACAGTGAGTGCAAGTGCGTGTGAGTGGGGGAGGGGCAGAGAGAGAAAGGGAGACAGAATCTGAAGCAGAAAAGAATCTGAATCTGTCAGGGCAAAGCCCACCATGGGGCTCAGGCCCATGAACTGGGGGACTGTGAGATCATGGCCTGAACCGAGTTGGATGCTCAACCTACTGAGCCACCCAGGCACCTCAGTATGCCATTCTTTACTGCAGAGGCTGAAAAGCTGAAAACTACACATCCAGACTTATTTTTGGAGCTGCAGTTAGGTAGAAAGGTAGAATAGAGACAGAATTTATTCTTGATTTGCCCTTTTGTTTTGTTTTCCCCCTAGGGTGAAGCATGGTCTGTAGGCATCTAACTTTTCTGTGGCAATATATCAGTCAGAAGTCTCAGTAGTTGATCACTAGTTTCATGGGTGGTGAGAGTCAAAGCATGGAACATCAAATTTCTGGTACCTGTCATGGCGAGTATGATATGTTTCCGGAGCCAACAGCTACAAGGAGGCTTCCTGTTCATGGAGACTTATTTGTTGTGGCTTCTTACACACGGCACTTTCGTAACTGAAGTGACTTCCTGATTGTGCAGTGCCAGTATGGTTCTGGAGACTCCAGCATCACCATTAGCTTCTCAGTTTTTCAGTTTGTTTCCTGACTGTATATGCAGCAGCTGTCTCTTGGTGTTCAGTTCTGCAGTGTGTCTTTAGGAATCATTCCTGAAAGCCCCAAATATGTTATTTCTCCATCCATCCCAATAATTCAGTAAACCAATAAATGCCTATTGGTAGATCCCATTTTTTTTGCCCAAATTAGCTATTATGAAGTCTATTCTATAGAACTAAAGCCTGATCAATATATAGTTCTGTACTATCTACAGGAAGAAGTGAAAATTTATGCTAACACTGAAGGTGTTCAGTAATCTAATTCATTTTGCAAACATGACCACTCTATAGTATCTGACAGATTTTCTGTGTCAACAGCACGTCATTTCCTTTTCTAAAAAACTTTATTTATTATTATTTTTAAAAAGTTTTTAATGTTTATTTATTTTTGAGAGAGATTGACAGAGTGTGAGCAGAGGAGGGTCAGAGAGAGAGGGAGACACAGAATCCTAGGCAGGCTCTGGGCTCTGAGCTGTCAGCACAGAGCCCTATGCGGGGCTCGAACCCACGAACCATGAGATCATGACCTGAGCCAAAGTTGGATGCTCAACCAACTTAGCCACCCAGGCGTCCCTATTTATTTATAAACTAATAAGGTGTTTTTTTGTTTTTTTTTTTGAGAGAGAAAAAACACATGTGGGAGAGGGGCTGAGAAAGAGGGAAAGAGAATCCCAGTGCTGCCCACTCAGCTCAGAACCAGACACAGGACTCAAACACGAACTGTGAGATCATGACCTTTCTGCCTTATGTCTTTGCTTGCAGTTTATTTTCCTACTTCCTTTACCCTTTAAATTTCTTACTGTTAGATATGGCCTACAAGCTAATGTTTGGGCACTTTATGATTTTCTACAGGCACTTGAATTTACAAACATCTCATATATCATCGTTTATAAATACTTAAAATAATTTCTTAATTTTTCCTAATAAATGGAAAACTTATATAAGTTTTAGAAAAAAACAAGTCTTAAGGTATAAATTAAAAAAATGAAAATCACATGCCCTTCCACCATCCACCATTAGCACTGTTTGGATGGGTACTATCATCTTTCTAGCACTTTATCTTTATTTGTGTATATTTATATAATCAGGTAAGTACATGAGATTTGATAAACTACATTTTTTCATATAATATATCTGGAGCACATATCCATGTCAATAAATACTAACGTTCAATTTTTTTAAATATTTTTATTTATTTCTAGGAGAGAGAGACAGAGAGAGACAGCGTGAGCAGGGGAGGGTCAGAGAGAGAGGGAGACACAAACTCCGAAATAGGCTCCAGGCTCCGAGCTGGCAGTCAGCACAGAGCCCGACGCGGGGCTCGAACCCACGAACCGTGAGATCATGCCCTAAGCGAAAGTCGGACGCTTAACCGACTAAGCCACCCAGGCGCCCCCTAACGTTCAATATTTAAATTTTTGTCTAGTACCACCAAAGTAATTTAAGTCTTTGAAAAGTTATATATCTGCAGCACATATCCATGTCAATAAATACTAACATTCATTATTTAAATTTTTGCCTAGTACCACTAAGGTAATTTAAGTCTTTGCAAGGTTAAACATATAATGCAGAAAGTATTAAGCTTTTGATAATCTAATCGTACTTTTTGAAAGTTTCTTTTTTTTTTTTTTAATGTTTGTTTTATTTCTGAGAGAAAGAGCACGCAAGAGAGGGCAGAGAGAGAGGAAGATATAGAAGATCTGAAGCAGACTCTGTGCTGAGAGCTGGAGAGCCCAATGTGGCGCTTCAACTCATGAGCCATGAGATCATGACCTGAGCCAAAGTCAGATGCTTAATGGAGTGAGTCACCCAAGAGCATATTTCTTTCTTTAAAAAAATTTTTTTTTAATGTTTATTTTTGAGAGAGAGAAAGAGAGAGAGAGAGAGAGGCAGAGCATGAACAGTGGAGGGACAGAGAAGAGAGAGAGACACAGAATCTGAAGCAGGTTCCAATCTGAGCTGTCAGCATAGCTGGACGTGGGGCTCTAACTCACAAACTGCGAGTTCATGACGTGAGCCAAAGTTGGATGCTTAACTGACTGAGCCAGCCAGGCGACCCTAAATGTGTTTTAAATGACAAAAGATAATTTTTCAGAATTATGCTAACTAGAAGGAAACTACAGCCCACAAAATGGAGAGCCAGAGAATATTTATTAAAAAAATTTTTATAAGGAAATTCTACCAGCAGTATGGGGTTCAAACTCAGAACTCAGATCAAGAGTCACAGTCTCGGGGTGCCTGGGGGGCTCAGTTGGTTAAACATCTGACTTTGGCTCAGATAATGATCTCACAGTTTGTGGGTTCAAGCCCTGCATCGGGATCAGAGCTGACGGCTCAGAGCCTGCTTCAGATTCTGTGTCCCTCTCTCTCTGCCCCTGCCCTGCTCATGCTCTGTCTCTCTGTATCAAAAATAAATAAACATTAAAAAAAAAAAGGTCACACTCTCTACCTACTGAGCCTGCTGCCCCTGTTAAGTTCTTGTGAAGAAAAACAATGTCTATATAACAGAGTTCAACTGCAACTAAGAATCAAACACTTGGCACAGAGGTAACTGTAAAGATTTTCACACAGCACTCTATAATTAAGAACTCATGGGGACTTTAAACTCATTGTATAGAATTGTTTTTGTGAACGTTGCTGCCACCTACCTGCATATTTCAAGCACACTTTATTAATTTGGCAATTAGAGTCTTAGTATAGCCTTTCTACTTAGTGGAGAAAAGGCTAGTTAAAGTGAATGTACTTAACACATGAAACAACATTTGACAGTAAAGAATTTTAAAAATTGAAATGTTATATTAATAAACAAACTCCCGAATTATACAAATAAGTTTATTTCACTTTAGCAAATTAAGTTATAATTGAAATATTTACAATTTTTACAAAGTGATTTTTGGAGTGTAATTGTTTTCTGACAAAACTCTCTTATAGTAATCTGCTAATATTTTCCCTTTTAACTTTTGCATAATAATACTTTTTTTGCAAAAATTTTGAGAACTGCAGCAATTTTATTAATGCCATTTTGCCCTATCATTTTAGTTTGAAAAGTTTAAAACATACAGAGAAGCTGAAAGAGCAGTATTTTTATCTTTTAAAGTTTATTTATTTATTTATTTTGTGAAAGAGAGAGAGACAGTGTGAGCTGGGGAGGGGCAGAGAGAGAATCCCAAGCAGGCTCCCTGCTGTCAGCATAGAGCCTGATGCTAGGCTCAAACTCACCATAATATCATGACCTGAGCCAAAATTGGACACTTAATAGACTGAGCCACCCAGGCATCCCTGAAAGAGCAGTGTTAATAAACACCTACAGGGTCACCTGGGTGGCTTGGTCAGTTAAGTGTCCAACCTTGGCTCAGGCCATGATCTCATGGTTTATGGCTTCAAGCCCCGCATCTGGCTCTGTGCTGACAGCTAGCTCAGAGCCTGGAGCCTGTTTCAGATTCTGTATCTCCCTCTCTCTGACCCTTCCCTGCTCACACTGTCTCTCTCTCAGAAATAAATTAAACATTAAAAATATTTAAAAAATAAACACCTATACATCTACCATGTACTTTCAATAATTGTTGGCATTTTGCTGGATTTGCTTTTTTTATTTAAAAAAAAATTTTAATGTTTATTTATTTTTGAGAGAGAGAGTGAGAGAGAGAATGAGTGGGGGAGCAACAGAGAGAGAGAAGGAAACACAGAATCCGAAGCAGGCTCCAGGCTCTGAGCTGTCAGCACAGAGCCCGACGTGGGGCTTGAACCCACAAACTGTGAGATAATGACCCGAGCTGAAGCTGGCCGCTTAACCAACTGAGCCACCCAGGTACCCCTAGATTTGCTTTAACTATACCTTTTTTTTTTTTTTAAACTGAACCATTTCAAAGTACTTACAAACATCACATTTTGCCCCTTAATAATTCATATGTATATCTTTATCCTAAAAGAATAAGGACACTCCCTTACATCAACACAGTAGCATTATCATATCTAAGAAAATTTTGCATTTTCCTGTCATTTAATAATTACTATTTTAGTTTTCCTCTGTTTAATGCTCTATATGGCTTCGTTTTGAATCACACTCTAACCGTAAATTGCACATTTCACTTGGTTGATCTATCTATTGGTCTGACCCCCTGTGCCTCACAGATCAGAAGTGCCAGAGGTGGAGTGCCTGGGTGACTCAGTCGTTAAGCATTAGACTTAGGCCATGATCGCATAGTTCATGGGTTCGAGCCCGGCATCAGGCTCTGCTTTGAGTGTGGAGCCAGCTTTGGATCCTCTGTCCTCCCCTGCTCGCTTGCTCTCTCTCAAAAATAAATGAACATTAAAAAAAGAAGAAGAAGAAGAAGAAAAAAGTGCCAAAGGTGACCTCAGCTTCACTATAATGTTAAAATCCCTTCTGAATATTCATCCCAAGTCCTAATAAAAGGAGCCTGCTTTCCCTTGTTGGAGAGACACTGTTTTGGAAATTATTCCCCATGATCTCCTTTTTTGTATAAATAAAGTTGACCTTGTGAGGTCATTCCACCTGGTGTAGTCTATCTATAAGTCACTAAGGAGTGGGCCCACTTTCATTTGGTAACACTCTCTAACATTAATTTTTCAGGTACAGTTCATCGAGGTATAATATACAGCAAAAGCCATCCTTTCTTCAAAAGCACAGTTCTGAGAGTTTTGACAAAAACATAGAGTATCATAATGAAGACACAGACTGTTTCCACCATCATAGAACGTTCCCTCCTTGGCCTTTGTTGTCAGTGTCTTGTACACCCAACTTCATCTCCTGGCAACTATTGGTCTCATTTCTATTTTTATAGTTTCATGAATTTACATATATGGAAACATACAGCAGGTTGCCTTTGATGTCTGGCTTCTCTTACTTAGCTTTTGAGATTCATTTAAGTTGTCTCATGTTTCAGTTGTTTGTTTTTATTGCTGAGGAATATCCTGCCATATGAATGAACTACAATTTGTTTACTTATAAGTTGATGGGCATATTACCAGTTTGAGTTTATTATAAATAAGTCAAATTTTAAGTTTTAATAGCAATTGTGTTACAATTTCTAGAACAAGTTCATTTTTATAGTGCAAAATTTTTAAGGCTTAAAATATTCTTCAAAATAGTTTTAATCAATTTTAAATAATCTGCATAAAATTCTAAGCAACTAAAAGTTTCTACTACCCTCTCAAATTCACTTTCTGGAAACTTTATTTCCCATATACACATCTAACACACAGAATTCCATAGACTGATAGACACACACACACACTCCTCACCTAGATAAGTAGTTGTGTTGGAAAACTTCAAGATTTATTCAGTTGCTGTAGAAGTTCATAAAGTGAGATCTGGATGTATTTGGGGGGGCGGGGGCAGGGGGCCTATAATGACAAATCTAGATTTTATAAACATTAGTCCATCATCTAGCAATCCTATTTTAGGATGCTAAAATCATTGTGGGGCTATTAAATAGGAAGACAGATGCAGAGGGAACTGAAAAGTTTGTTTGGGGATGGTGGAATCTCCATAACTTTTGGTTTCAATAAAGTGTTGCTCCATTTTTCTGTAGTTATTACCAACACCCTTTGTGCCCCACATTCCATACCAGGCATGTCACTGCATTTCAAGTTTCTCAAAATACCTCTGAGAGTTACTGTTTCCAGTGGAAACAGGGTATATCATTTTACATGTGGAAATTCACAGTGGTGATTGTGTTTGCTCAAATTTCTTACCGAGAAGTAAAAAGAGTGTAGTGATTAAGTGCTCAGTTCTGGAATCAGAATACCAGGGTTCACCTCCAGTTCTGCCATTTAACGGTAGTGTGATTATGGGGTGGTAGTGTGATTATGGGGCAGTTACTTAAACACTGTCCCAGTTCTGTTGTCTGTAAGATGGGAATATTAGTTGCCTTCTTTTAACAGGAATCTTTTAAGAATTAAATAAGTTAGTGCATGGAGAGCATTTTGGAAAAAACAGCATATTGTGTGCACTGAATACATGATAGTTTTTTTTTTTATTATGATGTATTCCAAATATGACAACATCAAATTATATAACGTAGTCTGATGGGTAAAACTTTTTAATAAAACCAAGCATTATTTATTGAATTCTTACCATGTTACAGGCATGTCACCTAGATATTAAAATTGAATTAATCCAATATCTCAGCAACTTTAATATTATTCCCATTTTACAATGTTAACAGAGTAACAGATAGTTTAATCAACTTACTCATTATGGCAGAGTTATTGGGAGTAGAATGGTACCCAGTCTGATTGTAGAACATATAGTCCCTCTTCCCTACCAAAAAAAACCCCAAATCTTAGAAGGTGATAACGTTTGTTAAATCATTACGTTTAAAAGGTTTATGAGTTCAACTCTTGATTAATGAATTTATTCAATAAGTAATGTATTTTCTGATTAAAATTCCTGGGCAAATTTTTATTAAATCACAAAAAATAGAACACAAGTTTCATAGCATCATAAAATGGTCAAGTCTTCAGATCATCTATAAGCTCTCCCATTACATAACTATATAAATAAGGAAACACCCTCAATAGTGGCACAATTTGTCCCAGAGGATACAGTATATTTCAAGACTATGGATTTAGGACTCCTTTCAGGACATTATACTTAAATGACATATATTTACCTTAGTCATTTTGTTGGCAATGCTTCATGAAAGTATTACCCACATATTTGAAAGAAGAATACATCGTTATCATCATCAACATTATTATTACTTTCAGAGGTGGTGCATAGATGGGCTCCGTGTGGAGGACGAGCCTGCACAATGAACTATTTCTTTTCAAACGAATTCTGCAATTTTTACTTCTTATACTTCCAACTATTATTTTTTACTCCGTAATAGAACCGCTGACAATTTTTACACCCGGCTGAATAGTAAATAAAAGCTGTTCTCGAGACGGTGCCTGCTGAGGGCAGCTTTACGTAAACCTCCAGCTTGAAGTCCGATTGCTTGGGCAGCAAAAGAGGAGAAAACAGAGAAGGGGAGGGCGGGGCTACGGGAAAGACGGGGCGGGGCTGCGTAGGGCGGTGCGAGGGGCGGGACTGTTGGAGTGTCCAATATGAGGGCGGGCCCTTAACGGCTTTCTATCGCGTTGAGCCTTTCGTTTTGCGCATGTGCAGACCGTTTCAAATCGCGGAGAGCGCTGGGAGCTGGTGCTCGGGAAGGGCCGAGCCAATGGGTGAAGAGCGTCGGTAGCGCGCTTACTGGCTCGCAGTTCCTTCAATTTTGCCACCTCCCACCTCAGGGGCGCACCTGGGGTACCGCCTAACTGCTCCTCGGGAGACTGTCGGTGCCGGGCTTCTTCGAGTCACTCACTGCCCGCGAGGGCTTGCGTGCCAGACCCCCGGCGCGGGTGGGGCTGGTTCGGAAAATGGCCGCGACGGGTCTGGTAAGTGCCGGCTCCGGCCGCTGCTGCGTACCTGCACTCGGGGCCGGGGAGAATGAAATGTTAAACTGTGGCTTCTTGAGGATTTCAGTGGGAAAGCCCGCCAAGTTTTTGAGATCAGGGCTGATCGTGTGCTGATAGCCAAGAGTTAACTTCTTCGTATAGTTTCCCCAAAGGTTTCTTTTCGTTCTGGTTGTGATGGCATCTTTCTCTTCAGAGAATCTTGTGATTTCTACTGTTTTGGTCTAACGGTAGTTCCGAGTCCTCCAAATAATTTTCTGTCTCTGGAAGAATTGAAACGCCTTAACAGTGTGGATTTCCCGGTTTGCAGAAGCATATTATTTGTGGAGTGTCAGTTACGGATAAAGTTTTCTGAAAGGCAGTTAGTAGTTAAAAAGTGATTAAGATATGAATGCCTAAGGGGAGGCGGGAACCCATTTTTTGTTTACGTGTTACTGAACCCCCGTGGTATTCAGTATTCTGTATTTCACACTTTGCTTATGGTTACTTTGTATTATACAGCCCACATCAGCCCCTGCCCTAAACTTGATTTTTCTAATTTATCTCCCTTTTTAAGAAACTTTTCACCAGTGACCTCCCATTTATAAAAAGTTACAAAGTAATGCTTGTTTGCATAAAGTTGTGTAAAAGAATGCTGTAGAGCGTCCTTTTAATGTGAGCACCTACATTGTTTACATTATATAGAATTAAAAAGGAATAAACGCATTCCAATTGTAGAAAGAAGAGGGGAATAAAATTCACCAAATGCCCACGGCTCCTTTTTTAAAGAGTTTATTTTTTTAGCAGTCTTAGGTTCTTAACAAAACCAAGAGGAAAGTACAGAGACTTTCCATATACTCCCTTGCTCCCACACCTGCATAGCTACCCCTGTTGTTAGTATCCCCCACCAGAATACTATATTTATTACAATTGATGAACCTGCATTGACACATCATTATTACCCAGAGTCCATAGTTTACAGTAAGGTTCCCTCTTGGCGTTGTACATTCTGTGGTTTTGGACAAAAGTCTAATGACATGTATCCATCATTATGGTATATAGAGTATTTTTACTCCCCTACATATCCTCTGTGTTTTGCCTCTTTATCCCTCCCTCCCCACTCAGCTCTGGTAACCACTGATCTTTTTACCATCTCCATAGTTTTGCTTTTTCCAGAATGTGATATAGTTGGAATCATACATACATAGCCTTTTCAGATTGAGTTCTTTCATTTAGTACTACCCATTTAAGATTTCTTCATGTTTTTTCATGGTTTGGTAGTTCATTTCTTTTTGTTGCTCAATAATATGATATTGTCTGGATGTACCACAGTTTATCCATTTACCTAGTAAGGGACATCTTGTTGCTTTCAAGTTTTAGCAATTACAAGTAAAGTTGCTATAAACATCTGTGTGCAAATTGTTGTGTGGACATAAGTTTTCAACTCCTTTGGTAAATAACAAGGAGTACGATTGCTATGTCATGGTAAGAGTCTGTTTATTTTTGTAAAAACCCCCAAATATGTCTTCCAAAGTGACTATACCATTTTGCATTAAAAAGTAAATGAGAGTTTCTATTGTGTCATATCCTTACCAGCATTTGGAGTTGCCAGTGTTCCAGATTTTGGTCATTCTTAGAGGTATAGTGATATCTCATTGTGGCTTTTAATTTGCTTTTTCCTGATGACACATGCTGTGGAGCATCCTTTCATATGCTTATTTTGCCATTTGTACATCTTACCTGATGTATAAGGTCTCTGGCCCATTTAGTTTTTAATTAGGTTGTTTTCTTATTGTTGAGTTTTAAACATTCTTTGCATATTCTGGATAATAGTCTCCTTATCAGATGTATCTTTTGCAAATATTTTCTTCTAGCCTGTAGCTTGTCTGCTCATTCTCATTCATCAGTTTTCTTTAAACCGTGTATTTTATTTGGGTCAAATGGCAAGAATTCATTCTTTTTCACTGCCAAGTAGTATCCCATTGTGTATATATACCACATCTTCTTTATCCATTTATCAGTCAATGGACATTTGGGTTCTTTCCATTATTTGGCTATTGTCGAAAGCACTGCTGTGAACATTGGAGTGCAGGTGCCCTTTCGAATCCGTGCTCCTGCATCCTTTGGATACATTTTTAGCAGTGCAATTTCTCGGTTGTAGGGTAGTTCTGTTTTTAATTTTTTGAGAAATCTCCATACTGTTTTCCAGAGTGGCTGCACCAGTTTACATTCCCACCAACAATGCAGAAGGGTTCCCCTTTCTCTACATCCTCGCCAACATCTGTTGTTTGCTGAGTTGTTAATTTTAGCCACTCTGACCAGTATAAGGTAATATCTCAGTGTAGTTTTGATTTGTATTTCCCTGATGATGAGTGATGTTGAGCATCTTTTCATGTGTCTGTTAGCCATCTGGATGTCTTTGGGAAAGTATCTATTCGTGTCTTCTGCCCATTTCTTCACTGGATTATTTGTTGTTTGGGTGTTGAATTTGATGAGTTCTTCATACATTTTGGATACTAATCCTTTATCCGATACACCACTTGCAAATATCTTTTCCCATTCCATTCTTTTAGTTTTGTTGTATGTTTCCTTTGCTGTGCAGAAGCTTTTTATCTTGATGAGGTCCCAATAGTTCATTTTTGTTTTTATTTCCCTTGCCTTTAGAGACCTGTCAAGTAAGAAGTTGCTGCAGCTGAGGTCAAAGAGGTTGCTGCCTGTTTTCTCCTGTAGGACTTAGATGGTTTCCTTTTTCATTAGGGCTTTCATCCATTTTTAATTATTTAAAAAAATTTTTTTTAGTGTTTTATTTATTTCTGAGAGAGAGAGAGAGAGAGACAGCGTGAGCAAGGGAGGGTCAGAGAGAGAGGGAGACATAGAATCTGAAACAGGCTCCAGGCTCTGAGCTGGCAGCACAGAGCCCGACGTGGTGCTCGAACCCACGAACCATGAGATCAGGACCTGAGCTGAAGTTGGACGCTTAACCAACTTAGCCACCCATGCACCCCTGTTTTGAATTATTTTTGTGTATGGTATAAAGAAAGTGGTCTAGTTTCATTGATCTGCATATCGCTGTCCAGTTCTCCCAGCACCATTTGCTAATGAGAGTTTTTCTCCATTAGGCCATCATGTTTTTAATAAGAATTTTTCTTGGTCATTATTTAGTTATGTAGCATTTATAGTATATCACTTTTGTTTTCTAAGTCCAGTATTTCTGATGTCTCTTGAAGGTACTAGAGTTTTGTTTTTGTTTGAAGTTTTTTCTTTCTCTTTCTCTTTTTAAAATAGAAGCCTAGTTGACACTCAGTGTTACATTAGTTTTAGGTGTACAACATAATAATTCAACAAGTTTATATATTGGGTTTTGCTCTTCTTTCTCATTCTTGGTATCAGTTTTCTCATGGTCCTTCTCCATTTTTAAAATTTTTATCTTGATATTCCTGTTTTGTTTTAGAGACCCCTAAGTATCTGGTGATCCATAGATGCTGGTGATAGTTAAGACAGACAGTAGAATACTGTGTTTATAGTGAAAGGGGATGTGGGGGTCTGTTATTCTGTTTATTCCCTTTCTTACTCTTACTCTTCATATTTTGAATTTCGTAGTTCTGTATTGTTATGGCTTTTTCCTGGGTAGATCAGCTTTACTCCTCATCAAAGACTGGACCCTCTGAGCTAACTTTTGGTTGCTACTGCTTTTATTCTATTTTATTTATTTTGTTTTATACTATTCAATAAACATACTTCATTTATTTTTCATCTCTACAAATTTGTTAAATTTGTTTGTTAACAGATGGTCCTCTCTTCCACTGTCTTTTTCATTGTTCTTTGCCATTTTAGCCCTTAACTATTATCTTAGAGGGATCTTCTGCAAGGAAAGGAGATTAGTAGATACTGCTTGCCAACCAGCTTGAATTATTGGAAGCTGAGATAGTTGGGATTTTGATGTTGGGAAAGGTGTGGGGGTAGATGGAGGAAAGGGAGGAAGATGGAATGAATACCAGGGTGAACAAAGTAGTTTAAGCAAAGAATTTGAAACAACAGATTTGAGGCAAGTTTTCCTTCACTTGATCCAGAAGAATTCCTCTTTATGGTACTATATAGGCACTTAGCAAAACTTGCTGAATGAACAAATGAAGAACCTAACTTTTCATCAGTTTGATGATTTACTTTTCTTTCAGGATCATCTCAAAAATGACTACAGAAGAAGATTTTGCCGACCTTCCAGGTGAGTTACGTATTTAGCTTTTAAGGTGATTTTTATTTCCATCTTTAGGAAATGATTTTTAAATGAAGAAGGGAAAAATTACTTCTGTCTAACATAATGATTTCTGTGCCTACTGATTAAGTATAATCATCTTAGTGATTTTATATTAACAGAGAAATATTAATACAAGCAGTGTGATGACTACTTAGTTGCAATGAGAAAAGAAATTCCCCTGATAAATTATGGATCGAGAAGAGGCAGGCTCAGTTCTAAGTGACAGCCAAGGGAAAGCAGTCTATAGAATGGACCGAATGGTAATATTACAAAAATAGAGCTTATTTGGTAGGGCTAAAAGAAAATGTGGGTATAGATTATAAAAGGACAATAGAAGGATCTTTGTGGTGTAGAACTGTACAGTATCTAAACTGTGGTGGTGATACCTGAACCTATAGATGTGATAAATGGCACAAAACTAAATAGTAACATAAACACACAAATGAGTACAGTTGACCCTTAAACAACTTGGGGGTGAGAGTTGCTGACCCCTGCACAGTTGAAAATCCTCATACAACTTTTGACTCCAAAAACTTCCTACAGAAAGCCTACTGTTGCCTAGAAGCCTTACCAATAACATGAATAATACAATAATATAATACAGTAAAGTAATCGAGAGCATAGAAAATGTTATTTATTAAGAAAATCATAAGAGAAAATACATTTAGAGTACTATATTTATTGATACAGTAAGTTTTTTTTTTTCTTTTTTAAGTTTTTAAAGTTTTATTTCCAGTATAGTTAACACACAACATTGTATTAGTTTCAGGTGTACAATATCATTCAGTGATTCAGCAATATCATTACTCAGGGCTCATCATGATAAGTGTACTTTTTTTTTTGAGGCAAATACTTTCTATAGCTTATTTATTTTTTATAATTTATATCCAAGTTAGTTAGCACATGGTGCAACAGTGATTTCAGAAGTAAATTTCTTAAGCCCTTTACCCATTTAGCCCATCCCCCCTCCCACAACCTCTTCAGCAACCCTTAAGAGTCTCTCATGTTTTGTCCCTCTTCCTGTTTTTGTATTATTTTTCCTTCCCTTCCTTTATGTTCTTCCTTTATGTTCATCTGTTTTGTATCTTAAAGTCCTCATATGAGTAAGGTCGTATGATATTTGTCTTTCTCTGACTAATTTCACTTAGCATAATACCCTCTAGTTCCATCCATGTAGTTGCAAATGACAAGATTTCATTCTTTTTGATTGCCAAGTAATACTCGGAAGTATATTTATACCACATCTTCTTTATCCATTCATCCATTGATGGCCATTTGGGCTCTTTCCATACTTTGCCTATTATTGATAGTGCTGTTATAAACATTGGGGTGCATGTGTCCGTACGAAATAGCATACCTGTATTCCTTGGATAAATACCTAGTAGTGCAATTGCTGGGTTATAGGATAGTTCTATTTTTAAATTTTTTGAGTAGCCTCTATACTGTTTTTCAGAGTGGCTGCACCAGTTTGCGTGTCCAGCAGCAACGCAAAAGAAATCCTCTTTCTCTACCTCCTCACCAACATCTGTTGTTGCCTGAGTTGTTAATGTTAGCCATTCTTTTTTTTTTTTTAATTTTTAATGTTTATTTTTGAGAGAGAGAGAGAGACAGAGCATGGATGGGGGAGGGTCAGAGAGAGAGAGGGAGGCAAGAATCCGAAGCAGGCTCCAGCCTCTGAGCTGTCAGCACAGAGCCCAATGAGGGGCTTGGACCTGCAACCCGTGAGATCATGACCTGAGCCAAAGTTGGTTGCCTAACTGACTGAGCCACCCAGGCGCCCCTAATGTTAGCCATTCTGACTGGTGTGAGGTGGTATCTCATTGTGGTTTTGATTTGTATTTCCATGATGATGAGTTATGTTGAGCATTTTTTCATATGTTGGTTGGCCATCTGGATGTCTTCTTTGGAAAAGTGTCTATTCATATCTTCTGCCCATTTCTTCACTGGATTATTTGTTGTTTTGGGTGTTGAGTTTGATAAGTTCTCTATAGGTTTTGGATACTAATCCTTTATCTGATATGTTGTTTGCAAATATCTTCTCCTATTACATAGGTTGCCTTTTAGTTTTGCTGATTGTTTCCTTTGCTGTGAAGAAGCTTTTTATTTTGATGAGGTACCAATAGTTTATTTTTGTTTTGGTTTCCCTTGCCTCTGGAGACGTGTTGAGTAAGAAGTTGGTGTGGCCAAGGTCAAAGAGGTTGTTGCCTGCTTCCCTTCGAAGATTTTGATCGCCTCCTGTCTTACATTTTCGCATCTTTCATCCATTTTGAGTTTATTTTTGTGTATGGTGTAAGAAAGTGGTCCAGGTTCATTTTTCTGCATGTCACTGTCCAGTTTTCCCAGCACTATTTGCTGAAGCGACTGTCTTTATTCCACTGGGTATTCTTTCCTGCTTTGTCAAAGATTAGTTGGCTGTACGTTTGTGGGTCCGTTTCTGGGTTCTCTGTTCTGTTCCATTGATCTGAGTGTCTCTTTTTGTGCCAGTACCATATTATCTTGATGATTACAGCTTTGTAATACGTCTTGAAGTCTGGGATCGTGATGCCTCCAGCTTTGGTTTTCTTTTTGAAGATTGCTTTGGCTCTTTGGGGTCTTTTGTGGTTCCATACAAATTTTAGGATTGTTTGTTCTAGCTCTGTGAAGAATTCTGGAGTTATTTTGATAGGTATTGCATTGAATATATAGAGTGCTTTGGGTAGTATTGCCATTTTAACAATATTTGTTCTTCCTATCCAGGAGCATGGAATATTTTTCCATTTTTTTGTGTCTTCTTCAATTTCCTTTATTAACTTTCTATAGTTTTCAGTATATAGATTTTTCACCTCTTTGGCTAGTTTTATTCCTAGGTATTTTATGGTTTTGGGTGCAATTATAAATGGGATCAATTCCTTGATTTCTCTTTCTGTTGCTTCATTGTTGGTGTATAAGAATGCAACCAATTTTTGTGCATTGATTTTCTATCCTGCCACTTTGCTGAATTCCTGGATCCGTTCTGGAAGTTTTTTGGTGGAATCTTTTGGGTTTTCCATGGAGAGTATCATGTCATTGGCAAAGAGTGAAAGTTTGACCTCCTCCTGGCCAATTTGGATGCCTTTTATTTTTTTGTGTTTTCTGATTGCTGAGGCTAAGACTTCCAATAAATACTTTGTTGAATAACATTGGGCAGAGTAGACATCCCTGTCTTATTCCTGACCTTAGCGGGAAAGCTTTCAGTCTTTCCTCATTGAGGATGATATTAGCGTTGGGTCTTTCATATATAGCTTTTATGATCTTGAGGTATAATCCTTCTATCCCTACTTTCTTAAGGGTTTTTATCAAGAAAGGATGCTGTATTTTGTCAAATCTCTTCATCTAATGAAAGGATCATGTGGTTCTTGTTCTTTCTTTTATTGATGTGATGATACAATAAGTTTATTAATGTATCATCTCTGTCATTACCTATATCATCTGTCATTACCTACATCAGTATAGTCTTAAATGACACAAAACACTGTAGGTGTTATACATATTACTAAGACTAGACATCAGATATGAAAAAATTAAGTGAAAAAAATTCATGTTTATTTATAGGTATAACAGTTACTGATAATGAAAGCAATATGATTGTTTTACGGTAGCCTAGTATAATCAATACGAATTGTTTAATGGTAGCTTAGTCTATACACTAATGAATGAATCATTATAAAACTTTTATGACATATGGTATTATAGCTATATTCATAATACAGTATTAGAAACATTGTTATATATTTTTTTAAAAAATACCTGTGATGAGAGGCATGCTGTGTGGTAATATACTTCTTTGAAAGGAAAATTACAAGACAGTAAGAAAACTAACAGATTTTTAGTTTTATGTTAAATATCACTTACGTTACCCACTTCCATTCAAGTTTTGCACGTGATGTTCTACACATTGAATACTTAGACAATGATGATGTAAAAATGTCTCCTATCTTTCTTGTTGTATAGTTACTAGATTTTCACATGAAGATATACACAGTTTATTAATGGTACGGCATGCTGATTATTTACTATTCATTAAGTGGAAGTAGACTATCATAAAGATCTTCATCCTCATTGTCTTCACATTGAGTAGGCTGCGAAGGAGGAGAAAGAGATGAGGTGGTCTTGCTCTTTCAGGTGTGGCAGAGGTGGCAGAGGTGGAGGAGGTAAAAGGGGAGGCAGGAGAGGCAGGCACATTCAGTGTAACTTGATGCAAATACATCATAATTTCTGTCTGACTTTGCTTTTTCATTTCTCTAAAAATGATTTTATATGGTACCAATCCTTCGACTGTTAATTTTAGTACCTGTATGCCTGTAACTAAGGTCCGTGTTATAAAAGAAGTAAAAAGCAGTCTTGAATAATGGGAACCCTCTGCCAGATTGTCTAATGTCAGTTTGTTTTCTGGCAGTGCTTCTCCTTCATCTTCCCCATCATCTGGTACTATTGTGGAAGTGCTCACCTCCATAAAGTCATCTTCTGTTAATTCCTCTGGTGTGATGTCTGCTAGCTCTTGAATTTCGCCTAAACCAGAATCTTGAAACCCACCACCTTTTTTTGCCATATCCATAATCTCATTTATGATTTTCTTTTATTAATTTTAATCTTTATTTATTTACTATAAAGTGCTTGGGTGGGGGTAGGAATGGAGAGCGAGAAAAAGAATCTTAAGCAGGCTTCACAAGCAGGCTTCACGCTGAAGATGGGGCTCCATCTCGACTGTGGGATCATGACCTGAGCCGAAGTCAAGAGTTGGATGCTTAACTGAGCCATCTAGGTGCCCCATGTTCATTTTTTTCTTGATTGGCTCTATCATAAATTCTGTGAAGTCCTGTACAACATCTGCACGCAGTTGATTCCAGCAGGAATTTATTTTTTCAGTCTTAATGGTGTTCACAGCTTTTTCTCTAACAGTGATGGTATCTTCAGTGCTGTAATCCTTCCAGACTTTCATGATGTTGTCTCTGTTGGGTTTCTATTTCATAGTGTTGAAGTCTTTTCCCTAGAGTACCATGTGTAGTGGGTCTTAAAGGTCCTTTTGACCCCCAGATCTAGAGGTGTTGTGTTGGGAGCAGGTAGACCATGTTGATTTCCGTGTTGAACTCCTGTGGTTCTGGGTGGCCAGTGGCATTGTCTGTATGAAAAGAACTTTAAAAGACATTCTCTTACTGTCAGGGTACTCCCTGATTTCAGGGACAAAGCGTTGATAGAACCATTGCAGAAGAACCAAAAATCTGACAGCTGGTGTTTATCTTTCCCTTCAAAGCTGGGGGTTAGCAGCCTTATAGATAAGGTCAGTCCTGATTATAAACCTGACTGGGTTTGCATAAAACAGTAGAGTTTAGCCTATCCTTTCCTGTCTTAAATCCTGGTGCTTGCTTTTCTTCCTTACTAATAAATGTTCTTTGTGGTGCTTTTTCCAGAATAGGATACTTTTGTCTGCATTAAAATCTGTTTAGGTAGAGGATCCTCAGTGATTTTCTTAATGGCATCTAGGAACTCGGCTGCTGCCTCTTGTTCAGCAAAAGTTGATATCCCGTTATCCTGTTATCAGCAAAAAGTTGACATTTTTTAAGCCAGATCGCTTTCTAAATTATCAAACCATCCTTTCCTAGCATTAAGTTCTCCGGCTTTAGATCTTTCACCTTCATTTTGCTTTAAATTGTCTTATAGTAACTTTGTTTTTTCCCAAACCATATTAGAGTCATAATTATGCCTTTCTTAGAGCAACTCCTGCATCCACATAAAAGCTGCATGTTCAGTACAAGATAAAAAGGTACTATGCAGAAAGTGCAAGGTTTTGTACCTGCTGGAGACTGAAAAGACAGCTTTGTGAATTTCCTTTTCTTTTTTTTGTAATGGTCCTTATGCTGCCTTTATTTACCTTGAAGTATCAGGCAACCACAGCTGCAGACCTCAATCTATGTTATATATCACGTAATTCAACTTTTTCTTACAGTGTCATGACATTTCTTTGTTTCTTGGGAGCATCTCCAGCATTACTGGTGGTACCTTGTTGAATCCCTGGTGTTATTCAAGGTGTATGGTTTTGCACTGAACATGATGAAAAATGGGAGAAATGTGAGAGATCACTTTTTACTGCAATATGCAGTTTACAGGAGAGATGAACTGTTCACTCAGAGATGATTAGTGTTTTTATGGGCATTTTAAGGGGATACTTGCCAACACTCGAGCTCACCACAATAGCAACAGGACAGTGCCGTCTGGATGGCTCAGTTGGGTAAGCGTCTGACTCTTGATTTCAGCTTGGGTCATGATCTTGGGGTTCGTAGGGTTTAGCCACATGTTGGGCTCTGCGCACACAACGTGGAGCCTGCTTGGGATTCTCTGACTCCGTCTCTCTCTGCACCTTTCCCAGTGACATTAATTTCCCCCTTCCTTCAAAGTTGTAAATTAATAAACTTAAAAAATAGCAATAGGAGGTGGCTACGAAATTATTATAATAGTGTAGCATGAACTATAATTTTATGCAATTATGATATAATAATGCGTCTTTATATCTCTTGACTATAAATAGCACTGTGTCTGTTCTGTGTATCTAAGGTTTGATAAGTTAACTTTTAAGAATAGATTTGTGTGTATTTTATGGTAGTAAATGATAAAATAGACTAGTATCTACATATATTTTATGCATTGATGATGTAAATAACTTCTTGTTAAATTTTTAAAATATTTCTAGGCTACGTGGTTCATCTTCAAACTTTTTCAAATTATTGCAGATCTCCAAAAATTTTTTAATATGTTTATTGAAAACAATATGTTTATGAGTGGACCCACGCAGTTCATAACCATTTTGTTCAAGGGTCAGCTGTATATGTAGAACTGGAGAAACCTGAATAAGATTAGTGGATTGTGTTGATGTCAGCATCCTGGTTGTGCTAGTATAGTATAATTTTACAAAATGTTACCATTGGGGGAAACCAGATGAAGTGAACAAGGGATTTCCTCTATAATATTTCTTACAACGGCATGTGAAACTACAATTAAAATTTTATACTGATTCATCAGCTGCTAAGGTTTATGGTACTGAATCAAAAGTGCATTTGAGAACTTGTAGGGAAGACTGTTACTTAGAGCTCATGACTGTAGAGTTTTTATTAAAGATGTTTCTTAGTACTGATTAGATTTGTTAAAAAATGTCTGTGTTCTTGTTTAGATATAGAAATAGTTTAAGATGGCTTTAGATGTTGCTGTTCAATCAAGGAATATAATTGTTATAGATAATGACATACTGCTTCATGTAATCTTCTGGGAACTCTTGGACTCAAGTACTTGTTTGGTCCTCACATAGTAAAGGTGCTATTTTTCCGATTAAGTGAAATAACATTTTATAATGAGATATGAACTTTTCAAAGTAGATCGTAACATAAATAGCAAATATCTTCTGGAAATGATATGTGACATTTTCCCTTCATTCCTTCTTATTAGAGCACCTGACATTAATACGAAACAAGGCCAGAACATACTGGAAATATTACAAGATTGTTTTGAAGAAAAAAGTAAGGCTTCATTTCAAGATGGACTTGAGTGTTGGGTTGGATGAAAATATAAATGTGTGATATTCATTAATATTAAATTCAGCAAATGTATTCTAATAAATATATGTAAAATACTTTTCCAGGAATTTTGAGTACATGTGCAATCCTTTACCTTTGTTACACTGAGGATGATACTGGCAAAAAAGAGAATAATTTAGTATTTCCTTTAGGTCATACTAGATTCCTGTAGTTTGGAAGTCCATAAATAATTATCGTATGAAAGAGAAGGTATTTCATGTAATGGGAATAAATGTGCAGAATTCTTAGGATCCTTAAGAGAGAATGTTTGGTGATTTGCAGTTCATTCTAAAGAAATGATGAATTATGGCAAAAACTTTCATAAGTGTTCATCACAATTAGAAGGTATTGAAATAAGAGAATAGGCCAACCAAAGAACAAACACAGAGTGTGGAAAAATATTTTTTTTATATAAGCTCTGAAGATCTGATTCATTATTTCTTCGGAAATCTTGTTTGTCTTTCAGTTCCAGTTGCCTTCTAGGCACATTTGAACATTGAAGTGATGTTTGTATGTAATTCAAACTAATTGTGTTTGTTTATTTTTTTTAAATGTTTTATTTATTTCTAGGAGAGAGAGAGAGACAGTGTGAGCAGGGGAGGGTCAGAGAGAGAGGAAGTCACAGACTGAAACAAGCTCCAGGCTCTGAGCTGGCAGTCAGCACAGAGCCCGACGCGGGGCTCGAACCCACGAACCGCGAGATCATGACCTAAGCGAAAGTCGGATGCTTAACTGACTAAGCCACCCAGGCACCCCGTCAAACTAATTGTGTTTAAAGAGTCAGCAAGCTTCTTCACATTTCTTGTAGGGCTTCTTTTAATTGTAACTCAGAGATTTTATACCATATGTCATTTAAACTGGGTTTTTTTTTTTAAGGTCTTACCAATGATTTTAGCACAAATTCTACAAAATCAGTGCTTTATTCAACACCTAAAATGGAAAACATTTGTATTCAGTCACCAAGCAAAGAGGTAAGTGAAAAGGGAGATTTGGTAACAGCTTTAATATTTTAATAAATGAAGCTTTACACAATATAGTTACATCTATTTTATTATTTGTAAGTCTTATTCTTAAAAGGGATCCTATATTCCCATTGACTTTCTATATAATTTGGAAGTAGTTTGTGAAAATTCTGATTTGACGTTTCTTAGATTTGAAATTAGAGGTCTGGGTTTAGAATTACCAAATACTGGGGCGCCTGGATGGCTTAGTTGGTTGAGTGTCTGACTCTTGATTTTGACTCAGGTCATGATTTCATGGTTTGTGGGTTTGACACCTGCGTTGGGCTCTGTGCTGATGGTGTGGAGCCTGTTTGGGATTCTCTCTCCCCCTCTCTCTCTGTCCTCACTCTCTCAGAATTAAAACAAACAAAAAACTTGGGGGAAAAAAGGACTTAGCAAATTTTAACACAATTTTTCACCTTTCCTAAAATAACAAGTTAGGTTTTTAGGAAAGTGGGCAGTGGCTGTAGTTTGTAATCCAGGTTTGAAAATTTGGTTGTTTTCTGAATATTGAAGTTAATCTATTGCTATATTAGAGAATCAGTCTTTTATTTTTTTTAATGTATGTTTATTTTTGAGAGTGCAAGCTGGGAAGGGGCAAAGAGAGAAGGGTAGAGGATCCAAAGAGGGCTCTGTGCTGACAGCAGTGAGCCTGATATGAGGCTCAAACTCATGAACCACAAGACCATGACCTGAGCTGAAGTCAGATGCTCAGTGGACTGAGCCATACCAGGTTCCCTGGAAATTAGTCTTTTATAGACTACATCTTAAGATGGGTTGACTTAACTCTACCGAATAGCCAACTTCCAAATAGAGTTTGTGAAACTAATGAATAAAGACAAGTTATTCAAAAGCAATACTAATTGGGGAGAAAAATTATGTAGTGTTAGAAATAGTGTTTACTAGAAATTTGTATAAACACCTAATTATGTAGTTGATCCTTGAACAATGCAGACATTAGGGTTGCTGACCCACTTGTGCGGTTGAAAATCCACTTAAAACTTGTGACTCCCCAAACACTTAATTCCTAAGAGCGTACTGTTGACCAGAAGCCTTATTGATAATGTAAACAGTTGATTAACACCTATTTTGTATGTTATATATATTATATCCTGTATTCTTATAATAAAGTAAGCTATAGAAAAGAAAGTGTTAAGAAAGTTATTAAGGAAGAGAAAATAACATTTATAGTACTATGCTATATTTATTGCAAAAAAATGTGAATAAGTGGACCTGCACAGTTCAAACCCTTGTTTAGGGGTGAACTATATATAGCCTTTTGGTTCCAAGGGATATAGAACGATCCATTTCTTTCAGAATTAAGAGACCTTCTTTAATGTGGTAAATTATATTGATTTTTGAAAGTTAAATCAACTTTAAGTTTTCTGGGATAAATTTGACTTGGTCATAAATTATTAACCTCTTTTGATTTGGTTTGCTAGTATTTGAGGCATTTGCATCTATATTCATGAACAGTATTGTCTTTTACTTTTCTCAAAATGTTCCTGTAGGACTTTGGTATCAAGGTTATGCTAGAGGTTTCACTTGTAGGTAGGATGTGACAAATTGCAGTAGGCCACACACCTGCTGCAACAACTAGTTAAAAAGAAAAATGAAATGCAAACATCATATTTTTAGAGACTTGGGGAGCTGTGGAAAGAACAAAGTCTAGATAGATTAAAATTCCAAAGAGAGAAGAATCTTGAGAAGATGAGTTGATGATTATTAGTCATTTTTTTCCCTGAGAGTATTAGCTAATTTGGGGCAAAAGCTGAGGGTTTTAAGCTGGTCCACACAGAGAAGGTCTACCATGGGAAAGCACAGCTTTTGCCAGCTGTGTTCTAGCATGACCGACTAGAATCCAGGGACATCCCAGATGGATAGCCACTTTTCCTTAATGAACATTTTTAAGTTTTGGGGGAGGTACAGAATCCTAAGCTAGAAAAGTAGAGTAGTCTTGCTGTGCTAAGATGTCAGAGTCCTGTTGCAGGAAAGTGGCCTATTACAAATAGACATTTGCCAGATTTTGAAGTTATCTGAGGCAAGAAGCTAAACAAAATTGAACAAAAACCTTCAAGGGATGGAACTGAATGTCTTCCAATATTTAAGGGTTAAGGTGGTTCACCAGGCTCTGTTCCCCAGGAGACCTCATTCTAAAGAATAGGGCATACTACAAATGGAATGAGTCTTACTAAAATGTCATCTCAGACTGAACTGGCTCAATCCTTGAGTAAGGAACTGATCACTTCAATCTAATCTGCTTAAAAGGAGAAAAGGAGAAAGTATTCTGTAGAAAGATTTTGAGAACTCTGTTTTTTTTTTTAATTAAGCTTTTTGTTTTGAGAGAATTACAGATTTACAAGCCACACTGTAAGAAATAAGGAAATGCAAGCCCAAGTACCCTTCACCTAGTTACTTCTAAAGGTAACATCTTGCAAAACTAATTAGAGTGCACAACCAGGATACTGACATTGATAGAGACAAGGAACAGAACAGTTTCATCACCGCAGGATCCCTCTTGTCGTTTTATAGCAAACTCACTTTTCTCTTGCCCTCACTCCCTCCTTAATGCCTGAAACCTCTAATCTTTTCTCTATTTCTACAGTTTTGTTATTTTAAGAATGTTGGTTAAATGGAGTCACATAATATATAACTTTCTGGAATTGACTTTTCCTCTCAGGATCATTCTTTGGAGATTCGTCCAGGTTTTTGTATGTATCAGTCATTCATTTCTTTTTATTGTTCAGTGATATCTCATGGAATGGATTTTCCATAATGTGTTTGACCACTTGCTTGTCTCTTAGTTTTCTTTTCATTGTCTTGGTTTTTTCCATTTACTGATTTTCTGTGCACCTGTAACTAATTTATCACCAGTTTCTGTGATAAAATTATAAATATATTCTTCATGTATGTAGACACATCAGGTAATCTATCATTTTCTTCTGAAATCTGTCTACTTTTTGTTTTTTGCTCTTGTCTTCCCTTAGGCCTGTCACGTAGGTGTTGTCATGTGATTTCCTCTATTATCCAGTGAAGTCCCTTCTCTTTTCTCCAGTAATGCAGTTCATAGTTTTGGGATCTCAAATAATCCTTTCTCTTGCCCTCTCCTTTTTTAGTGGGGCTCATCTTTTAGTAGCTTCCTGAGAATTTAAGACTTTAAATATTTGAAAATACCATGATTTTGCCCGCATGATGGGTAATTTGGTAGGTACAGAATTCTAGATTGGAAATTATTTTCCTTCAGATTTTTAAACACATACTCTATTTTCTTTTAGCTTATCTTCCTGTCAAAAATACCATTCTGATTCCTTGATCCTTTGTGAGTCACTATATTTTAATCTTTGAAAACTTTGGGGATCTTGACATCCTGTTTTAGTGATTTGAAATTTCACGTTATTCCTTGATGTTAGGTTCCTCTACCCCTTCCTATTAAGATTTCTTTTTTTTTAATAAAAAAAAGATTTCTTTCTATAGTTTCTGTTTCCTACAAATACCTTTTTGGTTACCTTGGTTGTTTCCTTTTATTCTAGAGCCTTCTGTCAGATGTCCAGTGAATCTTAGTGATTCCTCATATTTAAGAGTGAAACTAAAATGATGATTGCAAATTCCAGTTGTACAATAAAATTTTTATCTTGGTAGATTTTACTGTGGTATGATCTGTCCGAGCCATGTCATTGTGGATGTCTAGGTGGTAATATCTATAGTTTGTTTTTTTTTTTTTAAAACTAGGGTTGGTAGGTTTTTCTAACAGATCTCTTCTACTTGGGAGACTGATTCCAGTGACAAATGTTCTCAACCAGTTGTGGCAGAGAGAAGGTACAATTTGAATGCTTCTGCATAAAATTTCTGTTTTTACTGTATTACTCTTATCTTCAGCAGTGTCTGAGTCTATAGTATCTCTGATTCTGAAACTCAAGAGTAAAAATTACTATGCCAGAGTTGGGAGAGGAGAGGCTCTGGGACTCTTGACTACTTCCTATACGTACCTTTTTTAATTTTTTTTTTTTAATAGTTTATTGTCAAGTTGGTTTCCATATAACACCCAGTGCTCATCAACCCCCTTCCCCTCCCCCTCACCCCCATCAGTTCTCAGTTTGTTCTCAGCATTCAAGAGGCTCTCAGGGTTTGCCTCTCTCCCTCTCCCCCACTATTTTTCCCCTCTTCTTCTTCCCCACAGTCCTCTGTTAAGTTCCTCCTAATCCTCCTATACGTGCAAACATATGGTATCTGTCTTCTGCCTGACTTATTTCACTCAGCATAACACCCTCAAGGTCCATCCATGTTGCTACACATGGCCAGATTTCATTCTTTCTCACTACCATGTAGTATTCCATTCTATAGATAAACCACATCTTCTTGATCCCTTCGTCCGTTAATGGACACTTAGGCTCTTTCCACATTTTGGCTATTGTTGAGAGTGCTGAAATGAACATTGGGGTACATGTGTCCCTATGCATCAGCACTCCTATGTCCCTTAGGTAATCCCTAGGAGTGCTATTGCTGGGTCATAGGGGAGTTCTAGTGTTAATTTTTTGAGGAACCTCCACACTGTTTTCCAGAGGAGCTGCACCAGTTTACATGCCCACTAACAGTGTAGGAGGGTGCCCGTTTCTCCACATCCTCTCCAGCATCTAGAGTTCTCTGATTTGCTCATTTTAGCCACTCTGACTGGCGTGAGGTGGTATCTCAGTGTGGTTTTGATTTGTATTTCCCTGATGCTGAGGGACGCTGAGCATCGTTTCATGTGTCTGTTGGCCATCTGGATGTCCTCTTTGGAGAAGTGTTGGTTCATGTCTTCTGCCCATTTCTTCACTGGATTGTTTGTTTTTTGGGTGTGGAGTTTTGTGAGTTCCTTATAGATTTTGGATACTAGCGCTCTACCTGATACGTCATTTGCAACTATCTTCCCATTCTGTCGGTTGCCTATTAGTTTTATGGATTGTTTCCTTTGCCATGCAGAAGCTTTTAATCTTGATTAAGTCCCAATAGTTCATTTTTGCTCTTGATTCCCTTGCTTTTTGGGGATGTGTCAAGTAAGAAATTGCTGTGGTTCAAGTCAAGGAGGTTATTTCCTGCTTTCTCCTCTAGGGTTTTGATGGTTTCCTGTCTCACATTCAGGTCCATTATCCATTTTGAGTTTATTTTTGTGTATGGTTGAGAAAATGATCTAGTTTCATTCTTCTGCATGGTGCTGTCCAGTTCTCCCAGCACCATTTGTTAAAGAGGCTGTCTTTTTTCCATGGGATACTCTTTCCTGCTTTGTCAAAGATTAGTTGGCCATTGGCCATACATTTGTAGGTCCAATTCTGAGTTCTCTCTTCTATTCCATTGGTCTGTGTGTCTGTTTTTGTGCCAATACCATACTGTTTTGATGATGACAGCTTTGTAGTAGAGGCTAAAGTCTGGGGTGGTGATGCCTCCCTTTTTGGTTTTTCTTCTTCAATATTACTTTGGTTATATGGGGTCTTTTGTGGTTCCATACAAATTTGAGGATTGTTTGTTCTAGCTTTGAGAAGAATGCTGGTGCAATTTTGATTGGGATTGCATCGAATGTGTAGATTGCTTTGGGTAGTCATGACATTTTAACGATATTTATTTTTCTGACCCATGAGCATGGAATGTTTTTCCATTTCTTTGTGTCTTCTTCAATTTCCTTAATAAGTTTTCCATAGTTTTCATCATACAGATCTCTTATATCTTTGGTTAGGTTTATTTCTAGGTATTTTATGTTTTTTTGTGCTATTGTGAATGGTATCAGTTTCTTGATTTCTCTTTCTGTTGCTTCATTATTGGTGTATAAAAATGCAACCGATTTCTGTACATTGATTTTGTACCCTGCAACTTGGCTGAATTCTTGGATCAGTTCTTGTAGGCTTCTGGTGGAGTCTGTCAGGTTTTCTATGTAGAGTATCATGTCATCTGTGAAAAGTGAGAATATGACTTCTTCTTTACCAATTCTGTTGCCTTTTATTTCCTTTTATTGTCTGATTGATGATGCTAGGACCTCCAGCACTATGTTAAACAACAGTGGTGAGAGTGGACATCCCTGTCGTGTTCCTGATCTCAGGGGGAAAGGTCTCAGTTTTTCTCCATTGAGGAGGATGTTAGCTGAGGGCTTCTCATAGATGGCTTCTATGATGTTTAAGTAAGTTCCTTCGATCCTGACTTTGTCTAGGGTCTTTATTAAGAAGGGATGCTGTATTTTGTCAAATGCTTTTTCTGCATCTATCGACAGGATCATATGGTTTTTGTCTTTTCTTTTGTTGATGTGATGTATCACATTGATTGATTTGCAAATATTGAATCAGTCCTGTAACCCAGGAATGAATCCCACTTGATCTTGTTGGATAATTCTTGTTATGTGCTGTTGAATTCGATTTGCAAGTATCTTTCTGAGGATTTTTGCATCTGTATTCATCAAGGATATTGGCCTGTAATTCTCTTTTTTTGCTAGTTCTCTGTCTGGCTTGGGAATCAGAGTGATGTTGGATTCATAAAATGAGTCCGGAAGTTTTCTTTTGATTTCTATTTTTCAGAATAGTTTGAGAAGAATGGGTATTAATTCTGTTTTAAATGTCTGGTAGAATTTCCCAGGGAAGCCATCTGGCCCAGGGCTCTTATTTGTTGAGAGATTTTTGATCACTGATTCGATTTCCTCACTAGTTATGGGTCTGTTCAGGTTTTCTATCTCTTCCCGTTCCTATACATACTTATAACAACTCTTCTGTTTGTAGGCCCCACTTGGAGCCTCTCTTAGAGTGGCCTCTCTAATAAATGATCTTATGGGTTAAACATAAATGTGTTTCCTTCTGCACTTTCTCCACTACTCTTTCTTGACTGATTAGTTGCTGCTGATTTGCTCTCCAACTTAAAGTTTGTGGACATCTCCCCATCTACTCCCTTTTCTTTCTCTTCATACTTCTGGATTTATTTATTTATTATTTATTTATTTAAAGAAATATAGTTGTTTTAAATGTTAGAGAGAGAGACAGAGAGTGAGCAAGTAGGGGAGGGGCAGAGAGAGGGTGACAGAATCCCTTGTAGGCTCCACGCTGTTAGTGCAAAGCCCGTGGCTCAATCTCATGAGTCATGTGTGAGATCATGACCCGAGCTGAAGCCAAGAGTTAGACCCGTAACCGACTGAGCCACCCAGGTGCCCTGGGTTTATGCATTTTAGAAACTCCTAATGAAGTTTCAAGAGGAACAGAGAATAGTGAGAACTTACTTTCCTTTATGTAATTGAGGTCCATAATGTATTCACTGAACAGCAGTGCAGTAGCTTCATTTTTTATATATTCCTCTATTGGTAGAGTTTTATTAGGTTGTTTCCATCTGTTCATTATTACAGTGATGTACATCTTTGTTCATGTCTCCTTGTATACATTATAAATTGAATTTCTCTAGAATATGCAATGAAGCTGTTAAATATTGTCAATTTCTACAAAATGTTTACTAATTTTCTTTCCTACATGCAATGTATGAATAAGATTTTTCTTTTCTAGATTTTTAAAATTCATGTCTTGATATATTTCAAGCTTTCAAAAGAATATATTTATGTATGTTAGGTGTTAAAAATAATGTAAATGAACACTTAGGTACTTATTCTCAGTGTAAGACAGATCAGTCAATACCTTTGCAACATCAGTGTTTCCATTTCTGATCCTGTTCTTTTCCTGCTCTTCCCTGAACAGAGGTAACCACTGTCTTGAATTTTATGTTCATCATTCCCATCCTTTATTTTACAGTTTTCCCACAGAATGGGCGTGTTGACACAAATGTCAGCATTTCTTCCACTGCCTCTGACAGAAGTGCCACTGTCATCCACATGTTGAGTGTTTCACTAGGGGGACTCATGAGATTTATCATATAATTGTACTTGTGACTAAGATTTATTAGAGCCATATAGTCAGGATACATAGGCAGAATGGTAAGAGAAGAAGACCTATCATATGGAGGATTCCATGTCAGACTTTCTATGCTTTCCACATGGTCTGCAGAGAGTGCACTTGTTTCTAGCAGTGAAGTGTATACAGTCTTTCTGCCGAGAGAAGCCTTCTGAGTCTTAACCCATTTTTATTGGGAGCTATTATATTAGGTTCCCTCTGCCAACCAACATCCTATACTTCCTGAATGAAAAAAAAGCAGATGTTCACTATAAATCACATTTTTATACAGGCTGGCATGGTAGGTACAACCTAATCAGCTGGCATGGTAGGTACAACCTAATCAGCTGGTAATAGAGGAAATATTCTGAAAGCCAAATTCCCAGATGCCAGTCAAGAGCCAGCCCTATAAGCAAGTTATTTAAATGATCAGGTGTGCTGTGTTAACTCCTCCAGGGAGTGAATCTCTAAAATATAATATATATATGCGTGTGTGTGTACATATATACATATAGTTTAATATGCATCTACTTTGAAGTTTGTGTAAATCGGATTATGACATACTTCTGTAACTTGTTTTTTTTTGGTTAACAGTTACTTATTCCTTTTGCTTCATTGTTGAATGTATGATATCATGTTATAGGACTGCATCATAATTTATCCAGTTTACTGTCAGGATAGGTCTTTGCTGTCCAGAGCAGCATTGTTTCAGTGTTAGGATTCATGAAATTTCAACTTTATTAGATAATGTCAAATTGTTTTTAAAGTAGTTATTCAAGTATACAACTCTACCAGCTGGCTTATTATTTTCCAGTACTTTTTTTTCCAATTTAAAAACAAATGTATTTAATCAGAATTGCTAGTTTAATATAGTAGATCTGAAGTTGTGTATCTTTTAGGCTCAGAAATCACATCCAAAGTCAGTTCCAGTTTCTTCAAGGAAGAAAGAAGCCTCTCTGCAATTCACTGTAGAACCAAGGGAGGTTGTCAAAAGATCAGGTTGGTGGCATCTCCATAAGTGTTGTTTGCCTAGACATGTTTAAAAGGAAATGTTGAAGGTGTTGCCTGTGTTGGTTGAGTGACAAGGTCATTGATTAGCCCAGGCAGAATGGTCAGTGTTTTTTGTTGTCTTTTAAAACATGAATGATAAGCTTTATTTGATTATTTATTTATGGTAGTGGTAGGAACATTGATTACTATGACTTGGTAAGAGACATTAACTAAGTAAGAATTATTATAGGGACTTTAGCTTTAATAATTTTCAAATAGATTTGTCTTTTTTTTTTTCTGAACAATTAATATCATCTCACACAGTTTCTAAGGGTCAAGATTTGAGAAGCACCTTAGTTAATGGTTTTGGGCTGAAATCTCTCATGAGGCCCCAGTCAAGATGTTGGCCAGGGTTGCAGTCATTGGAAGGCTTGACAGGGGCTATGGATATATTTCTAAGATGATCACTCGTGGGTAGGAAGCCTTAATTCCTTCTCACATTGCCCTTTCCATGGGCTGTTGAACATCCTTTTTTTTTAAAACGGAGGTATAATTGCCATGTAATATATTGGCTTCATGTACCCAACATGATTCAGTATTTGTGCATACATGGTCAGTGTTCTTTTTCTCTCTTTTCCTTTTATTCATTTCCCTTAATTATTTATATGTGCTGCAACTTTTTTAAAAGTTTACTTTATTAATACTTTTCAAATTAGAAAAGTCCTTCATTTGAGGTACGCCTCAAAGATTAAAAAAAGCTCTACTGATTGTTACTGCCATCATCCTGCTGAGGTAACCTTGGAATGAAAACCTACGTAAAATGTGTGTGCGCTTGCATGCGTGAGTGCATGTGCATGAATGCTTTCAGAAGAGGCTTTACAACTTTCTTTTACACCAGTTTTCTTTTATAGTGTGGGCAGGTACCTTTTACCTGAATGGTCATTTACTGTTTTGTTCTTTTTGCCATTTCAATCAGTATTACATGTTCTCATTGTCACTTTAGTGTCTATGTCTGTCATTACCACTGTTTGAGCACTTTTTTATGTATTTACTAGCTATTTGAATTTCCTTTCATCTGAGTTGTCTATTCATATCCTTCGCGCATTAGTTTTTTCTTGTTTATGAGAGGTCTTTGAATTGAGTGTCTCTGTTTATCGGTAATTTGTTTGAAAGATTTTTCCAAAGGGTTCCTCGACAGATTTATAAACAGATTTTGTTTATAGTATCTTTAACCATATGATGAGTACGATTTTTTAAAAATGTTTAATTTTTGAAAGAGAAAACACATGAGCAGAGGAAGGGGCAGAGAGAGAGGGAGACAGAGGATTCAAGGCAGACCTTGCACTGTCAGCTCAGAGCCTGATTCAGGGCTTGAACTCATGAACTCTGAGATTATGACCTGAGCTGAAGTCCGACACTTAACTGACTGAACCACCCAGTTGCCCTGATGAGTACTATTTTTATTTTAATTGTCAAATGTGTGACTTTTATAGCTTTTGACCTTCCTGTTTTGGTTAAAAAGTCTGTCTTGTTGTGGTATATGTAGTATCTTAGCTTTCATCATAAGTTTTTGTTTAAATTCCAGTTAGCATACAGTATAATAGTAGTTTCAGCTGTACAATATAGTGATTCAGCACTTCTGTACAACACCCAGTGCTCCTCACAAGTGCACTCCTTAATCCCCATCACCTTTTTCACCCATTCCCCCACCCACCTTCCCTCTGGCAACTATCACTTTGTTTTCTATAGTTAAGAGTCCACTGGGTCCAACTTTGGCTCAGGTCATGATCTCATGGTTCTTGAGGTTAGGCCTTGTGTAGGGTCTGTGCTGACAGTCTGGAGCTTGCTTGGATTCTCTCTTTCCCTCCCTTCCTTTCTCTCTCTCTCTCTCTCTCCCTCCCTCCCTCCCTCTGCACCTCCTTCGCTCACACTCTCACTCTCTAAAATAAATAAATGTTTAAAAAAAAAAAAGAGTGTTTCTTGGTTTTCCTCTCCCCACCCTGCTCATGTTCATTTGTTTCTTAAACTTCACATATAAGTGAAATCATATGGTATTTGTCTTTCTCTGACTGATTTGTTTCACTTAACATTATGCCTTTTAGAACTATACATTGTCACATTTTGTTTTATTCATTTATCCATTGATGGACATTTGGGTGGTTTCTACCTTTTGTCTGTTTTGAATAATGCTGCTGTGAATGTGAGTATACAAATATCTCTTGTAGTCTCTGCTTTCAGTTCTTTTGGATACATACCCAAAAAAGGAATTATTGGGTCATATGGCAGTGATACTTTTAATTTTTTGAGGAACCACCAAACTTTTTTATAGTGGCTACATCATTTTACATTCCCACCAGCAGTGCATAAGGGTTCTGAATTTTCTACATCTTCGCCAACACTTGTTTTTCTCTGTGCGTGTGTGTATTTTATGGTAATAGCCATCCTAATGGTGTGAAATAGTATCTCATTGTGGTTTTGATTTATCATTGTCACTAGGGAATTTTGAATTAAAATAATAATTAGATCCCTCTACATACCTATAAGAATGGCTAAAATCCAAAAAAACTGGTTCTCTTTTGTTACTTATTTCTTTGAGAGTTTCTGTCTTTTTGTTCAGGAGAATTTATGATTAATTGTTAAGATATTTTTATGATGGATGCTTTAAAATTCTTATTAAATAATTTCAACATTTGATTCATCTTGTCCATTTGTGTCCACTGATACTTTTCTCATTCAGGTTAATGTTTTTCTGGTGTTTGTACAATGAGTCATTTTGATTCTATTCTTGACATTTTGGTTATTATTTTAATAGACTCTTGATTGTATTTAAATCATTTCTTATAGCACATAGTTGCCTTGTTTTGGTTTACTGTGTAGGTTCTTGCCTACTTTGGGGGGTTTTATTTCCATTGATAGTTTAGTGTTTAGAGTCCTAGCAGAGATATTTTGGGCTGCTTGATTTTCTGATGCTGGTGAGATTCCTGGTCAGTTCTTGCTGTTGCTGTGTCAAGTGAATGGAAGGTGCTTTCCTGAGTACCCCATGTCCTCATTCACTCAGGTAGGGGCTAGGGTCAGAAGCTGTTGGAATTGGATCTCCTTAATTTTGGGACAGGTGGAGGACAGGATGGGCAGTGTAGGATTCTTTTATAAGTTTTTCCTGCCTTAGATTAGACTGTCCCTTGGTGCCCTTGTTGTGAAGCAAGGCCTGAGGTGTACTAACAGTGGTTCAGAATGTCACCTGGTCTGGGAAGCAGTGGCTGGGAAGGTCAAAGGCTTTACTATTCTGCAGCTGTTTGTGCCTCATATGGCCTGCTATTCTTGATTGTGAAGTGGAGACTGGGTTGGTCCAGGCACAGGGTTAGTCCAGTACCTTGCTCCTCTGCTACTGCTGTCCTGTTGAGCTTAAGGAGTGGGCCTGAGTCTTTGCTGCTCTGCCACTGCCACTGCAGAATGGAGTTGTTAGCGGCCAAATTGTGGAATGAGAGTTGGGGTTCCCCGTTCGGTCCTTGTTGGGCTTCCTTTCTCCAAGTCTCTTGGCCAGAGAATGCAGGCTATTTTTTCCCCTATGCCTCTTGGTGGTTCTGGATTGCAAGAATCTCTAGAACCCAGTCTGAGAGTACACAGGAGATTAAAAGAAAACCCAAGGGATTCACCATATTGTCTTTTGTGGCTTAAGGCTTGAGGTTTTTAGCAAATAATCCTTTTTCCTTCCAGCTTTCAGAGTTCTGTTATTGTTTCATGGATAATGACCAGGGAATTTAGAGGGAAAAGCAGGGAGAGCTAAGTATGCTGTCTTGTTCCATAACCTTCTAAAAGCCTTTTTTGATTGTATTTAAAATTTTTAATATTTACTTTTTAAGGTTATGAATCAGTATGAATACTCCCCAGTAATTCTACTTTTTTTAATATTTGAAGGCATATGGCTAAGAGAATTGTGTGTGTGTGTGTATAAATATATAAAAATATGTATATATGTATACAAATATTTATGTATAACGAATATAACGAATGTATTTATATGTATACTTTTACACACCCACATATATATACACACATATGCATTTTTTAATATATCTCTATATGTATCTGTTATGTCTCTATATATGTATGAATGTGGTCATTTAGCTGCCCTAGTTTTTTTTTTTTAAGTTTATTTATTTTGAGAGAGAGAGAGAGAGAGAGAGCATGAGCAAGTAGCGGAGGGGCAGAGAGAGAGAGAGAATCCCAAGCAGCCTCCACGATGTCTGTGCAGAGCCCGATGCAGGGCTGTATCCCATGAACCATGAGATCATGACCTGAACCAAAATCAAGAGTCAGAAGTTTAACTGAGTCACCCAGACATCCCCACTAAGTATACTATTAACCTAAAGATCAAATGTCATAATTCTCTAAGATTACTTTATTTATTTTAGCTGTGTATAGATTTATTCAAATCTTGAGAAAATTGACCATCCTTAGAATTGTGAATTTCTGTTGAGAATTTTTGTCATTTCGAACCTTCAGAGCATGGATTAAATATATCTTTACATTCATTAATTTCATAAATTAGGACTTTTAAAGCACTTATGTACTTTAATCATAGATCCTTGATTATAAACTTAAAGAACTGTTAATGTCTGAAAACCCATTTCTTAACTGTTGCTGAATTTTAAAAGAACATTTGATTCTAATATTATTATTTAAAATATTTTTGATATCTTTATATAATTTTCTTCTAGTTCAGGACCATGAAGATCATCAGCAAATTTTGGCAACTGCTATTGGTTCTAAAAATACACCTGACTCGAGAAAAATGTCAATTGAAAAACTAAAAGATCGTCACACTGAAGTCGATAAGGAATTTTACTTATCCGTTGGCTCCCCTTTTGTTCTTTTGGGTGCAAAAATATGTGTATCTCCAAATGCTATTTCACCTATTGCCCAAAACAGAAAGATGTACACTTCTGAAAATTCAGTAAATACATTGTCTTCAAGTACAGAGATTTCTCTTAAAACCAGAAAAAGGTGAACTTTTATTTATTTACGTAATATCCTATATAAAAATTTTTGCCTTTTATATTAAAGAATAAGTAATTTGGTCTTTTATGTATTTTATAGTAGGTATTGAGAGGAATATTAACATGTGAGGAGAAGAGCATAACATAAGTCAGTTTATATTCAGTTTATATTTGATAATAGGAAGGCTTACCGTATACTTCAGAGAAGTTTGTGGGTAAACTTTTCTGTGGAAAAAAGTATTTTCTTCTAATAATAAATTTTCTGTGACTTCCTAAGAGTATTTTCTTTATGTTATTTATAATTGCAAGGGTAGGTATGTCTCAGGTCATTCCTAGGGTAGCAAAGGATAAGTATTTTGAGGATAAATTTTGGTAAACCCATGTCTGTGTCTTGGGGTTTTCATTTTGGCCTTTAAGAAGCAAAGTAGATCATTCAGAGTCCTTTCATGTTGGGACCTTTGCAGTGAGTATAATTAATATCTGTCTAGTGTCTTGTGTAATTCTTGGAGCCAAGGAGTTAAGTACATTCTAAGATTTTGCTGTTCAAAATGTGGTCTGTGGCTTAGTATCAAGAGCAGTGCATTATCCGGAAACTTATTACAAATGCAGAATTTCAAACTCTCTCTAGACCTGTTGAATCAGAATCTACATTTTAATATAACTCCTCAGATGATTCAAAATCTTACTAAATGTTTGAGAACAAGTGCTCTAAGTTATAGATTTTCTTGGCCTTTTCTTTTATTTTTTTCCCATTGACAAATAAGGAATTTAATTTTACGGGGCACTTGCCTTGTATATTTAAGAGGTTATAAATCAGCACTTAAGATTTTTAAAAAAGTCCTGGTAGAAAATTTTGTAAGTGGTCTGTACCCTTAGCTGAAAGGGAATTCAAGAAAACCCCTAACTCAACAAACTTTGAGAGTATTCACCTTGCCTCTTTTACCTTTTAGGTTAAACTTTGAAGATAAAAATGTTTCAAAGAAAGTAGAAATAGCAGATAAAATATCAGAAATAGAGGATAAAGTATCAGAAGAACCACGAGAGAGGAGATCATTAAGAATATCTCAGAAAAGAGTACAAGATTCAGAATATGAAATTCAACCACAAACCAAAAAGAGTTTTTCTGCATTGTTTTTAGAAACTGTAAAAAGAAAAAGTGAATCCAGGTAAGTTATTAAGAAACTGTCCTTTGAGATATTTTGGTTTTATATTCTATGAATAATATCAAGGATTCTTAATGCTATTTAACTAGAAGTTAATCTTAATTGGCGCAAATTTTAATTGAAATTGCGTTCAACCCATAAGGAGAGTAGATCACCCCCAAAACCATCATTTAATACATACTAAATTAAATGTGAAAGAAAATAAGTTTATTCAGCTTTAATTGCTTCTGCTCGTTAGCACTTTTTCTTTTCTTTCTTTTTTTTTTTTAGAGTTTATTTATTTATTAATTTATTTTGAGAGAGAGAGAGGGAATCCCTAGCAGGCTCCACCCTATCAGTGCAGAGCCCAAGGTGGGGCTTGATCCCATGACCTGAGATCATGATCTGAGTCTAGATCAAGAGTCGGATATTAATCAGCTGAGCCACCCAGGTGCCCCTCATTAGCACTTTCTAGTTTGTGTGATATCACAGAATGAAGGCAGTATTTAGAAATAGAATTGTCATGGTGTATTTCATTATTAAAGGTTTTAAATCTTTTTTCCTTTTCTTCTGCTTGTGTTAATAAATGTATAGTCCTAAAATAAATTATAATCTGTTCTTGGCCTATTTAAAAACATTTGGACGTTCTACATGACCATATAGTGATTCTTAGTGATTCTTAGTGAATCCTGGCTGTACAGTAGAGTTAATTAGAATTAATGGCAGCTAGTGTTGAAAACTCTTGGCCTATATAAACATCAGATTTGGTAGCTGGTGTTTATAGCCTTCACTCTCCCTCATTAACTCTTTTTGCCAGCTTGGTCATACACATTTTCATATGTCCCTGTTTTGGCATACCATTTTCCCTTGTCATATGCCAACCTCCTTTTTCTCTGCTGGTGACATCTTCCTGGTTCATGGATGGCTTACTTCTTGCTATAACCTCATATGGCAGAAGATGGTAGGGGGCCTCTCTGAGGCTTGCTTCTTTTATGAGGGTATTACTGCTATTCATGAGTGTTCTGCTCTAATAAAGGCCCTACCCCCAAATACCATCCCACTGGCGATTAGGTTTCGGTTTATGAATTTTGGAAGTATACAAACATTCAGTCTGTAGCAGGTGTCAGCATTGTTTCCTAAGCATATCTTCAGTTTGAATGACCTTGATATTATGGAAGTCCCTTGAAGTAGAATAGAGGAACAGATTTGGAGAATTCTTACTGGCTGGTTTGGGAAGTCTTAATTTTTAAATTCTTAGCATTACTTCTATGTATACAAAAACCTAATAAATATTATGAATTATATACAGTAAAACAAATGAAATCTATAACAGATTGGCTATTTCTTTAAATGTTGAAAAGTAACATTTCTGTTTATACATTCATTCATTGTGGTCTTCTATTTATATTGACTTTGTTTTTCATTAGATTTTCTAAAGTTTTCTAGTTACATAAACTTGCAAAACTCTATTATAAGATAGTATATATTTCTTAGCATATATACTTTTAAGATTTATATTATTTATCAGAGATTTGAGATTAAAGAATTAGAGAAGGCATTTTCATTTCATAATTTTTTTGTATATCTTATTAATGAAAAGAGGAAAAGCATACATGATGATCTTATTCTTCCATCCTAGCTTTGCTCCTTTTATATGTAAGAATGGCTAAGCATCCTTACTCAAGTGAAAAAGGCAGAAACAGGAGTGCATGTGCTAGTTTTGGAGTTTGGATGTTTACCCTAAGTTTTTATGCGTATCTTACTTCAGTACGTGGTTTGTTTCAGGCTGTTGCTATAAAAAGGAAGGAAATGCAAAAGAGTACCATCAGATTACTATCCTTTAATTTATTTCTATACCATGATTACAATATTAAAACTTACTTGAAAATGTACGAATCATTCAAACTTGGCGTGAATTTTTCATAATATAATTTAATGTAAAATTTACTAGTGTTTCTTAGAGTATTAGATTTGAAGATGTCTTGGAAATAATCTTATTTTGGATATGAAAGAAATCTGGGCCCTAAGAGATCTATATACACCTATACAAACGTACAATCAGTATAACATATAATAATGGCATACATTTGTGGACTGTCAGTCAGTGTATCTGGGCTATATTTAACACATCTCTGGATTTCAGCTTTTTGATATATATAATGAGTTGTGGGGACATTAAATTAGTTGATATTTAGGTAGCTCTAAATTTCTGTGATCTCATTAGTATTATAAATGAGTATAGTCAGGTATTATAGAAATGTAAAAGGAGGGGCGCCTGGGTGGCTCAGTCAATTGATTGAGCATCTGGCTCTGTCCTGACAGCTCAGAGCCTGGAGCCTGCTTCAGATTCTGTGTCTCCCTCTCTCTCTGCCCCTCCCCCGTTAACACTGTCGCTCGCTCCTTCAAAAATAAATAAACATTAAAATTTAAAAATAATAATAAAAAGAAATGTAAAAGGAGAGGGATTTTCAAGGTTAAGGAAAAATTGAGATGTGAACTGTTCTTTAAAAGATACATAGATTTTATTCCTATATAGATTATTTTATTTTCTTTAGAAAGCAAAGGTAAAAACTTTATTTTTTGAGTAATTATTTATTGTAACATTCTGTTTTAGTCCTGTTGTTAGGCATATAGCAACTGCTCCACCTCATTCATCACCTTCAAATGAAGTAAAGTTGTTAGAGGATGAATTTATAATTGATGAATCAGAAAGAAGTTTTGCCAGTCCATCTTGGATTACTATACCCAGAAGGGCTGGGCCTCTGAAACAATGCACAGTAACCCCTGCAGAGAGCACTGCACTCCTTCAAAGTAAGAAGTCAAGAGAAAAACATCACAGTGTATCAACTGTAGATTTGACAAATGACAAACATTCTGGCCAAGGTCACCCAGTAGGGAGGTCTCAGCCCTCTGAACAAAAAAGACTGAGTAGGAGTTCTTCTTTGTCAAATGAAATGGAAAATCATTGTAGATCTGCAGAATACGAAATGTGTTATGAGAATGCAGAGAAATCATCTGGAAACAAAAGGACTATAAAACAAAAGCAGAGAAGAAAATTTAAGGCCAATGTACTTGAAGAACAGGTTGATAAAGAACAATCTAAAGATAAAAATATAAATTTGCCACATATCACCGAAGATAAGTTACAAAGAAATTCAGACAGAAATAAGGAAGAGTGTGAAGAGAGGATAAATGTTGCTGTTTCCAAAAAACGGGTGCTTCCCGTAGGTAAGTTTCTGTATTAAGTATAACTATGAACGTTATTGCACTGCTTTACGTTTTTATAATATTTCTATTTAGCTTTGAGAATTAGGCAAAGTAAACCTGAATCTGTAAGCTCTTTTCTAAAATGTCTATTTTACATATAATTCAATTCTGAGTCACTTGAGATTTTTGAGGCTTCTAAGATGGCAGCACATATAAAGAAAGAAGTGAAGAGGAAAGGCTCGTAAACCAGGGAGTTACCAGAATGAATAAGACAGCATCATTTGTTCTTTGAGGTTTAGTAAAATATAAACTGGGGGGAAAAAAACCCAGGGTAGTATAGGACTATTTCTTATAGGATAAAAAAATTATACTTTTATTCCATTTTAGTATTCATCTGTATTCATTTATGTAATATTCACTAAATTGCCAGACATTGTATTAGGCACTGACATTACAAAGGTTACTAAGACACAATTATTGCCATTAAAAAAAAAAATCAATCTAGTTCTATCTGTAGACCAACAGATACACATGTACATTCACAGGACAATAATGGAATCGCAGAGGACAGTTATCTAACTAATATCACAATAGGTCTTTTTATCGTGGATTACTATTTTATTTATCATCCAAACTGGAACACTTGAGGATGAGAGGGATGTCAGGACAGGAGGCATAAACTGGGATTACATAAAACTGGGAAGCATAAACTGGATAAGCTGAAGTGTTGCTACCTTCCTTACATCATCATTTTATAGTGATTGAGGTTTGTAAAGATGGCACTGTCATTTAGATCCATTTATTTTCTTTGTACCACTTTTTAACTAATAGAAAAGGTATTCATTCTTACAGAATTTCTTTAATGGAATAGAAAGCACTTAACAAACGTACTTGACACTTTATGTGTACATAACATAATTTAATCCTTCGTGACAGTCCCATAAATTAGGAGAAAATACTCATGGTTAAAATATGCTTGCTCAGGATCTGTCCCATCGTAGAGCCCATAATTTTTCAGCACTATTAAGAAGTTTAGAAATAAGTGAAAATGCTTTTGATGCTCAATTGGAAAAACTATTAGCTAACCGGAAGACTCTATTCACTAGAATTTTCTGAGTATTTAGAGGTTCTAGATGACTATACTGTATTGCTGATACAGAAGGGAGAAAATATATTAAATTTTTTTAATGTTTTTTTTTTTTGAGAGAGAGAGAGAGACATACAGACAGAGCGTAAGCAGGGGAGGAGCAGGGAGAAAGGGAGACACGGAATCTGACGCGGGCTCCAGGCTTTGAGCTGTCGGCACAGAGCCTGATGCGGGGCTCAAACTCAAAGATGATGAGATTGTGACCTGGGTCGAAGTCAGATGCTCAGCCATTCACACATGAGTTGTATCTTCTGTATGTGTTCTTGTTTATTAATTTTCTAATTGTTTGTCATTCAGTTTCCCTGATCTGGAATTAGTTTCTGAAATCATTAGTTTGTTTTTGACTTTGTATGATATTCTTTGTTTGTATCACTGTCTGAATAAGTTTTTGGTGATAGCATTTTCCTCCTCAGCTTCTTTTCCCCTAAATCATTGTTCACATTGATTTTTTTTTTTAAGTTGATTCATGAACATGGGGAATTATCTCTGAAATCATGAGATTTGTTAGAATAACCTCTCATTTGTTAGCATAGTTCTTAAAGATACTTTTGATAAGTATAAGGGAAGGAGAAAAAGGGAGAAATAGAAGAAAAGGAGTTAGTGAATGAGAGGGACAGAAGGGGAGAGAGAGAGAGAGAGAATCTGAAGCAGGTTCCCCCCACCCTAGCATGGAGCTTCATCTCAGGACCATGAGATCTTGACCTGGGCTGAAATCAAGAGTACTGACTGGCCCACCCAGTGCTCCTAGTGGCAACCATGTTGAAAGTTCTGTTTTGCTTTAGTGGTTTATTAAACTGAGTCTTTTATTATTTTCTCTATCCACTCCCTAAAATACCTCCTTTATTGTCGAGTTTTTACTGTCTGTGGTGACTCTCCCAATATCTCCCATTCTCATTATTTGCCAAGTATTGGTTGATTCTAGTATCAAACACAATATTGGTAAGATATATTCTTTCCATTTTCATCAACTTTTATATGCCTGCCTCAGATTATTAAGGCTAATATTTTTCTTTTACTCCTTTTATAAGCATAAATCATTCTGTTTATCTCAAATTCAGAGCATTACCAAATTCTGTAACTTATTTTCAAACTGGAATTGGAGAGTGATAGTGCTGTAAGGAATCTTGACATTATTTGGCTCATTTTCTCTTCTTTACTCAATTCCGTTTAACTAGGAGAATGACTAAAACACGTAGAATAGTGCTTTTCAAACTTACATATGCATTTGAGTTAATATACTCATTCATAAGCTGATTTAATAAATGTCAGGTGGAACCCAAGATTCTGTATTTCTAAATAATTTCTCCGAGGTGATGCTGATATAACTGATCTGTGAAACATACTTGGTATATAAAAAACTTGGATTGTATCTAGAATAGCTCATGCTGGGTAGCACTTTGCCAGTTTCATTGCCTACTATAACATTGGCTTCAAGCTGAATTCATATTTCAAGTAAATGTTAGTCATCAAGCAATGTGAAAAGTTTCATTTAACTGACAGATCTTATTGAGAACATTTGGATTAAAAAAAAAAAGAGGTGAAAAGAAGCCTACAGGATAAATTTAAGTTAGTCTTATAATTGAGTTTTTTTACCTATTGTGATTTTTCTGAAAAGTCTTTGATTTAATAGATTATAAATTATTTTAATGGTTTTCTTTAATTTAGGAAGCAAAAGAAATAGTACCAGTATTCCTTATGCAGAGAATCAGAAAAAAGCTAAGGTATATAAAAAGAAGCAACTTTCCAGTGGGTCCAAGAAGAACAAACTTGTACCTGATGAAGTGACTTCAACTATTACGAGAAGTCGAAGAATTTCGAGGCGTCCATCTAATTGGTGGGTTGTAAAGTCAGAGCAGAGTAAGTATTTTACTTAAATTATGTTCATTGAGAGCTCCAAAAAGTCATTCTGAGAAGCTTTATGTTTGTTCTATACAACCATTTTCCACAGAAAAATCTTATGAGGACAAAGTTAAATTGGATCATTAGTAGAAATACTAAACCAGTTAAGAATGAAGATCTTCATTTGGGCACTATGCTATACTATATTCTAGATATAGGGATATAGGCTGTGGAAAAACAAACCACTGCGCTCATGAGACTTAATTCTAGTGGAGGAAGACCAGCAATATAGATGTGTAATTCATGCAGTGATAGGTAACGAAGAAAAATTAAGCAGATAAAGGATAGAAATGGGAAGCAGATGGAGAAGTAGGGGTGGATAAGATCGAACAGAATACTGTTTTATAAAAGGTAGCAATAAGAGTCTATTTTGATCTTTCAGAGCACATATTTCAGAAACATGACGGGGAAGCCATACAAAATTTGATGTGGAACATTTCAGACCAAGGGAACAGTATTTGTAAAGGTGCTGGTGGAGCATGCTTGACTTGTTTGAGTAATTCAAGAAGGCCTGTATACCTAAAGAAGAGTAAGCCAGGAGAGTTGAAGTCAGGGAGGCAGGCTGTGATAGAGAGTTTAGAAAAAGTGTATTGGGAAGCTCCTGGAAGATTTTATGCAATAAAATAAAATTTAAGGGAATTGATTGAGTCATCCTTTTTTTAATTAAAAAAATTTTTTAAATTTCATGTATTTATTTTTTGAGAGAATGAGCAGGGGAGAGGCAGAGAGAGGGAGAGATATATTCCGAATTAGGCTCTGCACTGACCGTGCAAGTTGGGGCTGAGACTCATGAACTGTAAGATCATAAAGAGTTGGATGCTTAACTGACTGAGTCACCCAGGTGTCCCGATTGAGGCATCTTGCAAAAGAATTATTCTTACTTCTATATAGAGAGGAAGCTAGTGCTGGGCAAAGATGGAAACACGGACATTAGTTAAGAGATTGTTGGAGAAAAGAGATGAAAAGTGGTTGGATTCATTATTAATGGATTAGAAGAAGAGAGAAAACTAGGAGTCCAAGATGACTCAGATTTTTTTTTTGCCTGAATAAATAGAATAATGGAACTCCACTGTTTACTGAGATGAGAAAAAGCATGAGAAAAGCAGATTTGCAAAGGATATCAAGATTTCAGGTTGTGATCAATTAATTAGTTATCCAAGTAGATACATTAAAGATATAGCCTGGTTAATGAGTTTAAAGTTAGGGGAGAGGCACCTGAGTGGCTCAGTTCAGTGTCTGACTTCATCTCAGGTCATGATCTCACCATTCGTGGGTTCGAGCCCCACATGGTGAAAGCTCAGAGCCTGGAGCCTGCTTTGGATTCTGTGTCTCCCTCTCTCTCCCCTTCCACCGTTCACCCACTTTCTCTCTCTCAAAAATAAATAAACATTAAAAAAAATTTTAAAGTTAGGGGGAAGAATCTGGGAGGACATATAATTGGGAACTTATCAATATATAGATGAATTTAAAACTTCAGGACTGCTTTCTGTTTCTCAGAAAGTTAAAAATAGCTACCATATAGTAATTGCACTACTAGGTATTCATGCAAAGAATATAGAAATACTAATTCAAAGAATACATGCACCCCAATATTTATAGCAACATTATCTACAATAGCCAAATTATGGAAACAGCCCAAGTGTCCATCAACTGATAAATGGTTAAAGAAGATGTAATGTGTGTGTATGTATGTATGTGTGTGTGTGTGTGTGTGTGTATATATTCATGTGTGCACACACACACATACACACAATGGAATATTACTCAGCCATAGGAAAATGAGAGCTTGCTATTTGCAACATCATGAATGGAGCTAGAAAGTATTATGCTAAGCAAAATAAGGTCAGAGAAAGATAAATACCATATGATTTCACTCATATGGAATTTAAGAAACAAAACAAATGAACAAAGGGAAAGAGAGAGAGAGAGTGGCAAACCAAGAAACAGCTTCTTAACTATAGAAAACAAACTGATGGTTACTAGAAGGGAGGTGAGTGGGGAGTGGGTGAAGTAGATGATGGGAATTAAGGAGTGCACCTGTCCTGATGAACAGTGTGGAAGTGTTGAATTACTACGTTGTATACCTGAAATGTTAACTAACTGGAATATAAATAAAATCTTTAAAATGATTCCTGAATATAAAAAATTTAAAGAAATACAATAACCTCATAGAAAGGTAGAGGATAAATCTTGATCACAGTCCTTGAGTAGGCAAGGACAACACTGGTATCTAGTATACAGATGGAAGTAGTTTGGTAGAGTTGAGGGTGGAAAGATAAAGATCTTCTCTTCAATTTTTTTTTTCCTCCGTGAAAATAGTAAGCAAGATCATCAGGTGAAAGTGAAGTGAGAGAAGTGATAATAGAAGTTTGAAGTTTCCTTACATCAGAAGGATACAAAAGAAAATCAGAAAAAAAGTACATAGGCAAAGTCTGAAGCACCCCTCTCCCAATGGATTCTTACCAGAGGCACTTAGTTACTCCAGAAATGAATATTTATGACAGATGTGTGAAATGTTGTCTGCTAGGAAAGTTCATTAGGTATTAATGTCCAAGATTTTTACTGGACTAGGCACTCTGCCTAGCAAGTACCAAAATTACAGACTCCCTGAAGGAAAGCAAGTATTTGACATAAACCATATTTTTTGCATAAGCAGTTTAGGTATACTAAACCACATTTGTCAGACAGGAAATGTTGGGAACCCTCCCAAAATTAAAATTCCCACATGCTAAGCAAGAGCTTTGCAAGCAGGTCTTTCTAAGGATAACATTCATAGGTCTGCTATGCCATGTCTTTTCTGTACAGTGTGAAACATTTATTGTTTTAAAAACACTTTTGATCTTTTACGGGAAGTGATCATGAAAAGATGGTAGATGATAAGGTAACATTTACTGGATACTGTAGACTTTGGCATTTAGATCAACAAGTGAGAGAATTGAAAAATATGGCACTACATCTGGGGCCTTGTTGCTATGAGTTTTTGAGTCATTAGAATCCTTGATTATAGCAGAAATTTTCTTTTGCAGCCTTCCTTGAATTTTGGATTTAGATCGGAGTTTAAATAATTATTTCCACGTTGGTTAAATTATTTTGTTCAGTTTCTTACTTTGTAACATGATTACAAACATGTCTACCTCATTATAAGGATTTAGTGACATTTATTTAATATGTAAAATATTGCTTCCTCCTGATACTGCTTTGAGGAATTCACCTTTCTGCCCCAAGTGCCTGAAACTGTACTATGGCAGATGAGTGTGTAAATACATGGGTAAATAAAAATCTTACAAAGCTTGGATAAGTGTTCTAGAACTCTGAAGCTTATCAAAAAAGACTTGTGTAGCATCTTTGAAACAGATGTTGAATTTCTGATTGAGTAGGGAGCCACAGAAATAGACGAATCCTTGTAGATCTCATAGTTCAAAGAGTCCTTTATCTGGTAGAAAAAGAAAGTCTGAAGCTCAATAAAGCAATATGACTTGCACCTAAGGTCATAGACCTTTGTGCTAGAACTGGAAAACAGTAGAACCCAGGTTTCCTGACTCTTGATCCATTACTTTTTTCCCTAACAAGCAACCAAGCTGCTGATGGTGGGTGTATGGCCCTACTGCTTCTTCGTGTATGTTGAGAAACATTTATTGAGGGCCCACTGTGAGGCAGAGGTTAGGTAGAGCCAGTACTGGAGTGAGACAAGTGAGTAACATAGAATGAGAAATTGGAGGAGGCATTTGGTGTCCGGATTGTGTAAGTTCAGGTTCAGTACTTGTATGACTCTGAGAGTGAGTACCTTCTTAAATATTTAAATTTTATGATGAGAAAAATAATTTTTATGATTACTTTTAAGATCAACTTGTTGGTATTCATTTATATATATATAATTATTACATTGTGCATCCTGAACTTATACAATGTTAATGTCAGTTGTATCTCAGTACTGGGGAAAAAATTGCTTCACTGCAGTTCTGCCTGGTGTTAGGCATTAGGAATGTAGAGATAGGTAAAAGAGCAATCTTGGTCTCAAGGAATTGCAGGTCTGCTGGAAGAGAAAGATAAGTAAATAGATGGATGATAAATTTTCTCAGAGGGTTGAGAGCTACCTAATTTAAGCATGGGAATTTGGGACAGTTTCCTGAAGAATGAATTAGGAATTAGTTAAGTAACTGGGTAGAGTGAAGAGGATGGATGGAATGTTTCAAGCAGAGTAGCATGTGCAGAGATCTGGAGATGAGAGTTTGACCTTTTAAAGATTATTTTAGCAGAGTTATTTGGAAGGCTTGTTAAAATACAGAGTATTGGACAGTGCTCTGAGTTTCTGATTTAGTGGGTCTGAGGTGAGGCCTAAGAATTTGCATTTCAAATAAACTCTCAAGTCATGCTAATCCTGCTGGTCTAAGGACCAACCCTTTAAGAACCAGTACTTTTGAGAAATGCAAATAGTTCAGTAATATGGCTTTTTTTTGGGGGGGGGTTTGTTTATTTGGAGGATAGTGTTGGAAATTTTGATTAATGAAATAAATTCTCTACATGTAGAAATAAATTATTGAAAATATTTGGACTTAATCCTTAAGTTATAGATTATCACTAAAAGACTTTAGCAAGGTTGTAATGATCCAGCTTCTGTTTTCCTAAGATGATTCTTGAAACAGTGTTAAGAATGGATTGAAGAATGGCAAGGCTAGAGAAAGGGAGACTTAATTAAGAGGCTCCTTTAATAATCCAGATAAGAAAAGATACCAGTCCCTGCTAATGACGGGCAGGAGAGCTATAGAGAGGTGGATTTGAGTGGCATTAAGAATATAGAAATTATAGGATTAGGGGACTAATTGCAGATAGGGTCAGGAGTCTTGGATGGTTCAGATTTCTGATGTAGATATTTGAGTAAATAGTTGTACTTTTCATTAAGATAGGAACTGAAATCAGAGGGGCAGATTTAGAGGAGAGTGATAGGTGAATATTGTGATACCACTATCTACATAGTAATTAAAGTTAAGGATAGAAGGGTCCCTCAAATAGGTACATAAGAGTGAGAAGCTAAAGCTGGAACTGGGAAATACCAGATCTAGGAAATACCAGAATCTTCAGGATGGTCTCAAGAGTAGTGGGCAGAGACCCGGTGGTTTTGGAAGCTTGTGATAAATTTGGTGCATATATCTAAAAGTTGAAAAGCCACATAGTTTATGAATTTAATTTGAAAATAAATATAGCCTATGAGTTTGGGGGGTGTGTGTATGTGTTTACTTGTAAATATATAATGTTGGTATTTCAGTGAGCCAGATAATCTGGATAAACATTATGCTAACTTTAGGTTATCAATGAATCCTTCAGGTCTTGTTTATAGCAATTCTTCCAGAAGAAATGAATTGTCAGTGTGCCACAACAGTGAACAAACACCTACTGAAAAACCAAACCAGTCATCTAAGAATATTGGAGACAAATCGATTCCATTTAAAGGGCAGAAGAGAACTACTTCAGGCAGCTCAAGAACACAGGAGTTTTTAACTGCTAAAGATTCTGGAAGAATTATTGACCGTGATAAAATTTCTGGTTCTTCCCAGAATGAGTCATTGAAAAGTAATGAGGAACACCTGGCTAAGAAGAAAAATCGTGATCATTCTGGGTAATGTCTGTTATGTATACAATATAGTTATTTTTGCTGTTAAGCATTTACTAGTTTGTCAGTGTCATTTAATCTAAATTTATGGACAAACAGTATTAGCATAAAGGGCTCTGCAGTCTGACAGACTTGGTTGTAAATTCTTGATCAGCCATTGGGTGATGCCCGAGGGCAACGTAGTACTCTTGTTTGTTTCCTTAGATTAAAATGGGAAATAATATATATAGTACATGAGATATGTGTGATAAATATAATAAGGTAAGTATTATTGTCACTGAAGAGTTACTTCCTTTTTGGAGCACCTGGGTGACTCAAGTCGGTTGAGTGACTGACTCTTGATTTTGGCTTGGGTCATGATCCCAGGGTTGTGGGATTGAGCCCTGCATTGGGCTCAGTGCTGGGTGTGGAACCTGTTTAAAATTCTTTTTTCTCCCTCTGCTGCTACTTCATGCGCTCTCAAATAAAAAAAATTTTTCAATTAAAAAAATTGCTTCCTTTTTAAAAAAAATACAGTTGTAAAAACATAAATTTTACCATTTTAGTCATTTTTTTAAATTTATTTTTTTATCTTTTAATTCCAGTGTAATTAACCATCTTACTGTTGTTAACATATAGTTTGATTTGCTTCCTTTTGAGTGAGGTTAATGTTATTTCAATAATTAGGAATACAACTGAATACTTTCTCCCCCTAACATGATAATAGTTAATGTACTTTGAGTGCTTATTATGTGCCAAGTTTTTGCTAGGACCTTTCAATGAATTTTCATCAGTCCCTAACAACCTAGTGAGTTAAGATTGTTCTTGCATATTCTTGCTTAATATAGCATTTATACTTTCATTTACTCATAAAATAATGCATATTATATGTGAGAAACTGCAGAGTGCTAGGGGTGTACAAAAATAGAGTGCCTTAAATATAGCAATGTATGTCATTATAGTACAAACAAAATCCTATATACATTCTATTTAACTTTTTCACACCATTTTCATACCACTTTTCTCCTCAGTTTCTTTTAATAGAATATTTCAACTTTATTAAAAAAAAATAACACCTGAATCCCCATGACCTCACTTAAGAAATAAACATAGTGACCGTTGAAATCCCATGTGTACCTTTACTCAACCCATTCCTCTTCCTCGTTAGCAGTAGGCACTGTACTGATTTTGGTAGTTACCATTCTTATGGATATTTTTATACTTTTCCTACGTGTGTGTATATATGAACAGCACATGGTATGGTTTTAAAGCTTTATAAAAATGGTTTCATAATATATACATGCTTCTGTGACTTGCTTTTTTCAGAGTTCATTATGTTGAGATTATTCATGTTGATAAATGATTTTATTCCTTTATATAGGAGGTTTGCCTTTGGGGTGCCGGGGTGGTTTAGTCAGTTGACTGTCCCAACTTTTGATTTTGGTTCAGGTCATGGTCCCGGGTTCATGGGATTGAGCTCAGTTGTCAGTCTCCATGCTGACCGAGAAGCCTACTTAACATTCTCTACTGGGGCGCTTGGGTGGGTCAGTTGGTTAAGCATCTGATTTCATATCAGGTCATGATCTCATGATTCATGAGTTTGAGTCCCATGTTGGGCTCTGTGGTGACAACTTAGCTTGAAGCTTGCTTCTAATTCTTTGTCTCCCTCTCTCTCTGTCCCTCCCCCACTTGTGCTGTCTCTCATTTTCTCTCAAATAAATAAACATTGAAAAAAAATTTTTTAAAAAGGTTCTCTATTTACTCTGCTCCTCACGAATGCTCTCTCTCTCTCTCTAAAATTAAAAAAAAAATTTGTAACATTTGAAAATATACAGACCAGTTTTAGCTCTTAGTACATAAAAAACAAGTGGCTGTAGGGGCCCTGTGTGGCACAGTTAAGCTTCCAACTCTTGATTTCAGCTCAGGTCTTTATCTCAAAGTCCTAAGTTCAAGTCCTGTGTTGGGAGTCTGATAAAACAACAAATAACAAAAGAGTGGCTGATTGAATTTATGGTATCACCTTGTATGGATATATGAAAATATATTTAGTCCTTTTTTTCCCCTAGTACTTCATTCCTTTTTATTGCCAAATAATCTACCACTTTATATCCATCCATTCATTAAAGGATGAACATTTGCTGTTATTTTTTTAAATGATGATTTTTATTTCCAGAAGCTACTATTCTTTTTCTTCAAGTGTAATTATCATAGTGTTGTATTTTCAGGTGTACAATATATTTTTCTAGTCTCTTGATATTTTTCACTATTAAAAATTATTTTTGAGTAGCCATTTTACACCTTTTTTTGTGCACATATGTAAGAGATTTCTTACAGTACTATATATACAGTAGAATTGCTGTGTTTTAAGGTATGTACATGTTTAGCTTGCCTAAATACTGCCACATTGCTCTCCAAATTGGTTGAGCTGATTTATAATTCCATAGCAAACTGTAAGAACTTTTTTTTTACAGTGCAAACTTGTATCTTTCTTTTCTTTTTCTTAAATAGTTTATTGTCAAGATTGGTTTCCATATAATACCCAGTACTCATCCCAACAAGTGCCCTCCCCGATGTCCATCACCCCCCTTCCTCTCTCCCCCACCCCTATCAGCCCTCACTTAGTTTTCAGCATTCAAGAGTCTCTCATGGTTTGTCTCCCTTCCTCTCCCCAACTATTTTTCCCCTTCTTCTCCCTCATGGTCCTCCATTAGCTTCCTCCTAATCCACCTATATGTGCAAACATATGGCATCTGTCCTTCTTTGCCTGACTTATTTCACTCAGCATAACACCCTCAAGGTCCATCCATGTTGCTACACATGGCCAGATTTCATTCTTTCTGATTGCCATGTAGTATTCCATCGTGTAGATAAA